>NC_092458.1:5314438-5326938 GCF_047495875.1 Pithys albifrons albifrons | reverse complement strand
TAAGCTTGAGAGATGGTGCTTTTTCAAGAGTTCAGTGCATGGAAAGTTCTCAGCAGTATCTGCAGTTTACTATTAGACCTTCGGCTATTAAAACTGATGTGCTGCATTTGAGCCCATAGCTCTTGGTGCTTGTAAAACCCTCTGACTGATGATCTAATAAAGTGCTCTTACCGGACAATCTCTGATCAGATACTTTAGGAAAGAAAAAATAACCACAGCTCTGAAAAGGATGGAGGTAGAAACACATGGCTGTACTGAAAAGTTTGCTTTTGTAATCTGCAGTGGAAATGTTGGTAAATAAGGCCCACTGTATTATTCCAGAATTCATTTTTATTTACATTTACAGAAGCAAAAATCAGTCTGAAAAGATCAAATGTTCCTCATAATCACCAGTCTAAAAAATTGCATACAAATATATAGAGGGAATGATCTCCTGCACTTTTAATGCTGTGAATTTCCTTTCGTCTTTCCTTTTTTATTCTTGGAGGTGGCAGGGAGAGCAATGGAAGAGGTGAAGAGGATTAAGGGGTTTTCTTTTTTAATTATTTCTACTTTTTGTTTTTAAATAGCTACCTGGAAATTAGTTCTTAAAACTTTGGAGAGCTTGTGGGAGAGCAGCATGAAAGCAAAGTAAACCTGAACAAGTTTGTGGGTTTACATTCTGCATCACCTAGCAACCCCCTGGCTCAGCCAGTTCTCTCCTCTGCCCCCAGTCCTGTTTACAGACCATTCAGACTGCTCTTCGAAACCATGAAAGATATTCAGTTTCATTAGTGCCATTCTCAAGGAGAAAATAATTAAACTTAAATGAAAAAACACTGCTTAGTGATGCTTTAAACTTCTCCAGTTTAAGGTGACCAGACCATTGAGACTGCTTTCTCTGCCATTACCTTTAACTCTTTTGAGCTCCTCTGAACTCATATACCCATTATGTGCATTATCCTTTTTCAAGTTTTCCGAGCTGTGTTAACTCCTTCAGTATTTGGAGAAGTTCATAACCACATTGAAAAGATATTTCACATAAACAATCTTTTTGTCTCCTTGCCAACTTGAAATGTGTACTGGAGTTGACAAACCTCACTGTTACTGCCATGTACATGAGCAAAACTTCTGTGTGTTCTGTATTACATCTAATGTCGTGCAGGAAGTTGAGCGTGATGAGTCTCAGACAGGAAAATTCAAGGACTGTACAAATGTTTGAGGGGAGAAGGAAGAATTGGGGGGAGTAGAGTGTTTTTAGCTTTCTAACCAAAGCAGAGGCATGTTTTTTAAGAACTCTTTGAGTTCTTACTCTTTCTATGCTGCTAGATTCTTTAACAAGCAATACATGGATGGGCTGTATGAGCTCTTTGTGCTTTGTTGACAGCTGACAGACAAAGCAAAATTTTTTCTGAAGCAAGGTACTGTACTTAGTTGTGACCTATTGTACCCTTAGAGTATGGCTTGCTTTGAGTTCTATGAATAGGGAGAGTATTTTGGCAAAATGGACTTCAATATCCTTCTGGAGGTTTTAGCTCTCAGTACAGAAATACCTAAGACATCCTTCACTGATCCTTTTCTTGTTGCAGTTTTCCATGTATAGTCATTTTGTGTATGTCTTCTCTCAGTTGCTTGCTCAAAATTCAGTTTAGCTGGTTTTGGATTGTCTTAAGTGAAATAAAATTGTTGGTAATAGTTGGTTCTCTGTGTGAGTGGTATGGTAGCCTGTGAACACTTATGCTCTACTTCTTCATCTTTTGGGGCTTGTATTTTGGTGCCTAGAACCTTATTTTACTGAAGATAAGAAGAGCAAGAATATTGGATTTGATGTGAAGTAAAGCAGAACGTACTTGCTAATTTAGTTTGTAATGTACCACTGTTAAGGCTGGAATTTGTCCACTTGTGGTGCTATTACATGTGTTTAAATGAGGGCCACTGTTTGCATCAAATCTATCACAAGGGTTTGGAGTGCTCTATTATCCTTTCAGCAGGCTGATGGCAGAGCCTGGTCTTTGCACAAATGAGATCAATAAGTTTCAAATAACTTTTATGAAATGACATGTGACTGTACATTTAAAGGTGTCTTTTAAAAAAAATCAATTTCTAATAACATGTAAAACTCTTACATTGACCTACAAGATATGCTTCTGTCGTGTTTGATAATTTTGTTTAAAACATTTTTTTACATTAGGTTGAGCATTTGAGTTCACAAGGGGGGATTTCTTGCTGCTTGTGTTATTTCCTGCTTTGGTCATGTACACACACCTCCAGGACTTCTAATGGTAAAACTGATTTGACAGATAGTGCAGAGAGTAATATTTTCTAGAAATTATTCAAGCTTTCATTTAGTCTTTGATGGTTTCCTCAAAACTTTTTTTTCCAGTTCTGGATTAGAATGCAATTCAAGTCCTGTTATTTTTGGAGTATTGAGAATTACAAAATGCCATTCTTGAAATTTTGTATAATTTTCAGTATCCTGTAAATAGACATAGGATATTTTGTGTCTGACTTTGCATCACAGCAGTGACGCCTTGTTGATAGGACTGTGAGGGTATGCAAGTACTGAAAGGATTCCTAAAAAGTATGCTGTGAGAGATAGTTTTGTTGTAGGCTAAATCCTCTCAAGTTTATGTCTATTTTCCATAATATCCAGTATAAACTTTAGGTGTTTTAGACAAGTGCAGTGGCAGCTTCACTTCTTTTAATGGCCACCTGGAATCTACATCAGTGCTTTTACTGTGATAGTATCATCAGCTTTTTCAAGCTAGAAGGACATTGTGTTCTGAGAAACTCAAGTTATATTTTATGTCCTCATTCACGCTTTCTTGAAGGTAGCATAAGTCAGTGTAGGACATTGCTTTCAGTTCCAGTTTGTCTGATTGCTTTGGACCTCCACAGTTTGGTCCTTTGAAGGTGCGTTTGCCTTTGGCTCCAGGTGCTTTGGGCTGACAGTTTTCCAGTGGGGATCTGTGACAACAGAAGTGAGTGTTTCTAAGAACAAGAGGTTTCAGTATTTTGGGGAGAGTGTCGTTCTCTTATATCACCATTGGGTGGTAAAGTGATCGTTTGCCTTCCACTGGGAGGTTACTAGGTAAGGTGCTTCAATGTATTAACATCATTTAATGTGCTTTATGTGAAAATAATACTGGATATATAACCAACCATCTTCAGTATCTGTACTGCTTTCAGGTAATTCACTTTCAAAAGCATATCCTTGTTTCATCTTCCATATAAGAGACAGTTTTGTGTTTTTCCTAAAAGATCAAGTCTACCAGTTCATCAGACTGGATAACGCTGAATTCAAGATGAGCAGAGTGAACCATCCAGGAAAGGAATTTGCTTTCTTTGTAAGAGTTTTTTATCCACTCCATCACACAGTTTTACAGGCCAAAACTCAAGAAGCTCTGAAAATGAGGAAATGCTTAGAAAAGAAATTGAAATAGTATCTTCAGCTTCCATTGAAGTGAGGCAACATGAATTGGAGTATGAAATGCCATGGTCAGTGTTTACACGTTTCCTAAATTGGATGATCAGGTAGCATCAGACTCTAGAAATACTCCTACTGGGAAATGTAACCTATTTTCTTCTGAATGAGGAGCTAGATGCGATATTTATTGTATAGGAAAAGAAAAATTAATGCAAAGTCAGTGGCCAAGAGTGAGCTTATAAAATAGGTGCTTTTCTTGTGATCTGAATAGTCGTATTCCACACTGGATCTGTCAGGGCTTCACCATTCTGGGCATATGCTGCAATATCTTTGAGCTACAACAAGCTTTGAAGCAGGTTTAACATGGTACCTATCCCACTTCAAAAGACAAAAGCTCCAGTCAGCCAGCATCAGTAGTAGACTCTTGACCCAGCTCTTCTATAAAACCATCTATCTGAAGAGTCTGGGAAAATATCAAAGGAATTTATTATTTGGAGATGATTAAATGTTGCAGTTAGGAGAGCAGTATAAATCCTTGAAGCAAACCATTCTCAGAGATCATCTTTGTCTTACATACTCAAATTTAAGCATACATATTTTAACTTAGTTTTAAGATGTTTTTGACTGGAAAGTTCAGTTATGCCTGGTGGTTCAAGAGAACTTGCATACACTGTGGAATTGTTATACATGTTAAAATTCTAGGATGGAGTTTGGACATAACCTCTTCTCTAGAAGGGATTTCCAGAACCTAACATGACAGCTTCTGACTTAGAAGAATTTGATCTCCTTATAGTAACATATTAAAGGAATGGAGAGAGCTTCTCCAGCAATTTCTTGTTAACATTTTGGTGAAGTGGAAGTCTGGAGTGACTAGTATACCAATATCAATGTCTATCCATATGCTATTTTGAGATGTAAATATATCTGAATTTACTAATAAAGAGGCTTTGCAGAAGATTTCCTTCACAGATAAAATGAGATCCTTCTCGTGGTCTCACAGATACATGTTTTTATTAGTGCTTGGTATCTGGTTTGTGGAGTATCAAGCCTTGCAGGAACTTGAAATAGTTGCTGACCCAGAATTCTGCATCACTGATTGCTTCTAGCATCACTACTCCAGTTTTTAGGTTTGGTTTGCATGATTCTTTTCAATAGTGTTTATTACTAAACACTATTTTTTATCAAGGAGATTATCACTGATAGGAAAAATGCCAAAACAAATACGATGCTTCTTATAAAGGCTTCTTCTGATGGTGATAATTTTACTAATGGATGTTCCTTTCATGTTGACCCAGTGTTTTATAATTCAGATAATCTCATCTCCAGGTTGTTTGTATTCGTACCTACAACTTCCAAAGGAATAGCTGTCTCTGCTGATATATTTGACCAAGTCACATGTCTTAAGGTATCACCTGTGTGGAGCCCTCCCAATCAAAGTGTTCTACACTGAGTCTACTCTGGTAGTCTCACAGATAAATTACTCTAGTCATAAAATCAATCAAACAGGTATCTAATGTGTCTTTGTACTTGGCTGTGTAAGGACATTCAGGATGAAGCAGCTACAACAAGTATGCAAAGCAGGCAGGCACCGGGACCCTGCAGAGTTGCTTTTCCTGCACAAGAGAAGTGTTTTTCTGATTATGCCAATCCCAGCCTCATCAAGTCCTCAATCTCGAAAAACCCTTTCAAAAACTAAATGTCTATGCCTTTCCTGTGTCCAGCAGCAGTAGAATTGGTTTCTTTATAAGAGTGATTTTCTGAGGTTTTGATCAAATACATTTCCTCATGAAAAAAGTGGGATGTTGCTTGAGGAACCTCAGTTATGCTGAACTTCACTGGAGTGGTGGAATCACTGTCCCTGGAAGTGTTCAAAAGGTTTGTGGATGTGGCACTTGGGGTGCTGGGTTAATGCTTGGGCTTCGTGATCTTGGAGGTCTTTTCCAGCCTTAGTGATTCTATGATTCACATCACTAAGTGGGTAAACTTTTGTGATGAAGTCTTATTTCACTATTTATTGTATCATCCCTGACCCGAGGGGAATTTCTTCTTGGAATTGTAGCAGTGGCAGGTAGGTTTCACTCAAGTCTGCATTGTCTACTGAAATTCCAGTGTGTGACACTTGTTCTCACATTGTCATTCAGATTTTCATTGCTTCTGATATCTCACTAAGATGGTGCAAATGCATTGGATTGTGTCAGTGTTATTGCTAGAGTATTTCTGTTTTAAATGGGAAAAAAAGCAGATCAGGAATTGAAGTTTCTTTAAAGTAATTTGATTTCTGGTACACAGCAGAGAAACTTTCCTGACTTGACAGCAATAGCACATCTTTAAGTCAATATTCATATGACCTTTCATGTCCAAAGTGTGAAATTGTGATGTAATAATTCTCAAAAGATGAGATACTAGAAGTCAAAACACTTGCCAGAGAATGTGCAGACAGAGGGTTTGGCCGTAATTCCGGAGATGCTGTCTGCTATTAGGGAAAGTTTGTCTATTGGTTTCCCCAAACAGTCAGCTATTTACATAACACACAGACAGGTAGAACACACCTGTGATGTGGAACAAGTTATTGCCATTGGACCTGGTAACTTTCAGGTCACTGAGTCAAGTCCTCTGTTGCCATGATGAGCTGCCTTATTATATTTCATAAAATTATCTTTTAGCACTGCATAGGTGTATCAATATATTTGATAGTGTACCCATAATGCAGTATTAGTGGAACCTATTCTAAATGATTAAAATTAGACGATTTAAAGCCACTTCAGCCAGATTTACCCTGTTAGGTAATGCTATCCATAATAGTGGTTGTTGACAGGAAAATGGGTATTGAAGTTTCTGGTCTTGGAATGAGTGTAAATAATATGCTTTTGTAAGAGTAGTATAAAAAGAGAGGTCAGTGTGAAGTTTTAAGTGGCTTGATTAGTGCCTCATAATGATACCTGAATCAGAAAATTTTCATTGCGTTGTCTCTCACATTCAGCCTTCAAAAAGCTGGTTTGCTCATCAGTGGCATGCACAGAAAGCTTATGCTGGTTGACTAGGACACCATGTTCAGGTGGGGTTCCTACACATCCCTGCTGGTGGGTTTAATGATTTAAGGTGGTAATTTCAGCTCTGCAGTGCTGAAGCCATGGATTTTGAATGTAATATGCTCATGTTCAGGTCTCTCAGCCATCTTGGAGTTTGGACATCATCCACTAAGATCACGTTTTCCAAAGTCCGCATTAAGATTGCCTTCAGTGGGAAGAAAGATTGTAGAGAAGCAAGCACAAATTACAGTTAAATTCAACTCCAATGTAACTGATAGTAACTTGTGAATAATTTTCACTGCTTGCACCTTTCTGCTTTTTACTACCATATTTTTTCATTCCATGTGAACTTTTAAAACATTGTAGTGCCTCAGCATCCAGACTGTCTGAAGGCAGGAACAGATGCAGAACTGAAGTGAGGTAGAGAAGCACATCCAGTCCTCTACTGTAGCAGGCAGCCAAGCTACATTATGAAATGTAATTTGTAAAAACTGTTAAGATAAAGCTTAGTAAGTGTATGTTGTTGACTCCTGCAACTTCTGTTTAAAAGGCTGTTCTGAAACCACTTGCCTCTGTATTTTGGGATAATATTTCTAATGCTTGTTGATCACTAGAATGGGAGAGGCTAATTCTCAAGAACAGACTTACAAAGAAACAAAATTACTTTTGACTTGCAAATTTCTCCCCATTAGCTACAGTTCTTGGACATAATACTCTTCAGGGATTTTCTTTTACATTGTGCATTTATTTCAGGGGGTTTTTGCATACTTTCTTATTTTTTAAAATGAACTAAGCATTTGTAGGCAGAATGTTTGGAAACGATGGTTGCTTTTTTTTCTCCTCCTCCATCAACTTGTATTTCATTTCCCACAGTGTTGCAGATACCAAGTAGAACAAAGCTGAAGGTTTCCTATTATGATTTTGTTTGATCTATTGCAAATTAGTTTACAGACTCGGTGATAACTGCTGGGAAATGAGGGATTGGTTTTGTTTGGTCAGTGAAGATGACAGGCATGGATCAAATAAGAGTGAACAATAATGCACTTGAGCAGATTGAATCAGAACATAATGCATGTATTGAATTTGATTGTAACCTGCGTGTCCATGGAAAAGTTTTTTGTTTAAAACAAATCAAGGCTATGGCTTAATTATGAAAGCAAAACAAGAGACATAAAGAGCTCCAGGTTCCTGATACTGCGTTTTTTTCAAAAATAACTCCCTTCACACAGTTATCTACATGTTTAATTTCCATGCATAATAGTAACAGTTATTGTCATTTGTTAAGAGAGATTAACAGATAGTGAATACAAACAAACACAAATAAGACCTGAATAGAGAGGTGACAAAGAAGAAAATACCTCTTTAATGTTAATTATAACTGGTAGGAAGTCTGTACAAATGACATTAATTGTTTTCTATACAAATTGAAGGAACATTTAGTTAGTATCTATGCAACATATTTGGGGTTTTTATTGTAGGCAGTACAATAACTTAGATATTCATTTTTTAGATATAGTTTATTGTCATACGTACTGTTCAGTGAAACTTGTATGTTTTTGTCATTATTTCTTAGTAGCTGAAAACAAATATAGTAGTAAGCTGTTGGATTTGAATGGTTATTTTTATCCTAAGCTATTGTTTTAGTTTAAGCAGGGCTTTTTTCTGTCTTTTTTCACCAGTATTTTGTGACCAGTAAAGCTCCCAGTGCTTTCTTCAACAGTGACTGCATTAGACCAAAACAATTGCCTAAAGAAACTTCAAGTGTCATTAGTCAGTGGTAGTTTTGGGGAACCATCTGTGCATTCCACTGTAAGACAGTAGAAGCAGTACCTTGTAAGTGGTGTAGTCCTTTGTTTCTTAATTGTTAGCTAAAAATGCCAATAGGTGGCAGAAAACACAGTTGCTTTTATCATGCATTATTGTCATGGTTGTCTGGTTTTGAGTATTCTGTTCTGCTGAAGTTATGATGCTCCTCTCATTCCAGGCTTTGTTTATTCAGTTGCACTTGCATTCTCCAACTAAGTATCATGCTATCTGACAGTTTCCATGCTTTGTTTTTCTAGTATAATAATTTGTTTCAAAGTTCAAATGTAGTCATTTAATACGTTTTGAGTCACGAGTGTTCTCTTTGTGCACACAGAATCTTTTCTTAGTTACAGCTGAAATAATTATGCTCTTTAACAGGATGGGTTTGGAAGGGGTGAGGAGACCCTCCACACCTCCCCCTGCCTGACCATGGGTTTTAAGACCCTGTTTGTGCCAGACTGCTGCCAGATGGTTCATAGGAAGGTAGAGATGCCACATAGGAAGAAAATGTGGCATAAACAACTTTTCACACAGAGCATAGCTTTTGTCTCCAAGAATTAGCTTAATGGAAGATCTCTGACACTTCATTATCCTTTCCAGAAATGTTTTTGTGTTTTATCTCACAGTGGCTCTAATGATATCCTTGGTACTCCCATAAGTGAGCTCCTGAAGATCTCAATGCTATCCTTGGGTAGGTTTTTTTCTGTAGAAAGTTATTCCATGTCTGCTAAAACTCAGTTATTTAAAAAATGTGAGGCAACAGATAAACACCTTCCTCTTTTAAAAATAAATCTGAGATTTATTTGCAATACCAAAGCCAAGGACTATCTTTTTCACTTGAGACTCATTTGTGCCTGCTGACGTCAGGTCGGGTATCTATGTTAGGTCATGTCCTAAGTTAGGATTTTTCATGGTGAAGCATGTGCTGATCAAGTTGCTCAGTCTTGTTGAGCAGTGTCTTATCTTTGTAATGTTAGTTCTGAAGTATTTGTCATAAATAAATTGTATAGGACACGGAAAGTGGTACTAGGATTGCTAAGGCAACAGTTGCGCAAGAGACCAAATTAAATCCACAGAAGTTTTTTGGATTCTTGAAATTTTCTCACTGTGAGGTATTAAATGTATAATGATTTACATTACTAATGTACATAACAATGAAACTCAAACTTAGTGATCAGATACACTAATTATACTGTTTCCAAACCCCCTTATTTTATTAAGAGTGTCTGGAGTAGGGAGGATTTGTCTCATCCTGAAATCTGTTAAGTGAATTGCTTTTTTGCAGAAGATTTTTTTTCTTCCTCCATTTACTATAAACAGCATAGGGTGACCAGCTTAAACTAGGTATCAGGCTTTTAGATATCAAAGTTGGGTGAAATGAATCTGTTTATCTTAATAGATTCTTTCCATTCCTGCATTATGGGCTTGAGCACACATTTAGGAAGCAATATACATTTCTGTTGGCATGAAGATCCACACAAGGTTTTTCTGGTCCAGCCATATAGACATAAAAGCTCTACTCTGCAGAGGCAGCAGGAAGTGTTTGGGTGGACTTTACACCAAGTGGGATAATACTGAGTACGTGACAAGGCTGGAGAAATGGTGAAAGAAGAGAAGTCTCTGGAATAAACGAAGTAAAGGATTTCAACTTTCATCTTAAAATGATACACAAACCAACAAAAATCTGGAAACAGTCTTGAATCGCTTTTGAAATTCTAGAAGATATTTTGAAGTTGAAATTTAAGTGGAAATCAGGTATAAGTCATCGCCAGAACATAATACTGGGACAGCTTGTCCAATAGCCAGTGAGAATGGAATCAATCAACTTTTGGAGTTGTAATATTTTTGTCAAAGCACCAGAAATTCTGGTATAAGTAGATTTAACTTCTTTGCAGGAGCAACAAAAATTTTTGAAATGGGCAAAAATAAATAGTCACTATGCCCTCCAGAGACACCAGCAGCTGATGGTCTGAAATGGAGAGGTTACAGGGCTGAGCTGCTCAAGGGTGGTAAAAGCAAGAACTGCTTGAGAAGAGTTGCAGAAAGACTGTGATGCTGAGTTGGCTTGTCAGTTTTACAGTGGAAGATTAAATCCTCTGCCAGGTAATGTGAAGTGAGGCAAATGCTGAAAATCCAATCCTGATTTTGTATACAAGGCGTGTATTGACTTACTAGGGAAGACTACAATTATACTCCTTGGATTTTAATAAATATCCTTCTTGAAATGGTTGCTCAGATGCTCAGTAGTGCTCTAGGCAAACAGAACTTGAGGAAAGGAAGGAACAGAGAACAAGATGGTAAGTACCATTTTGTTTCTGTATAAATTCATATTCGTCTGGCATCCTAAATACAGTGTGCAATACGGATTTCATTTCCCTCCCCATTTGTCATCTATTTTCCCCCCAGCCCCCTCATTTCAAAAAAGACCTGGAAGAGCTTCAGAGAAGGGCAACAAAGATTTGGTGTGATTTCCATGCAAGGAACAACTAAGTAAATTAGGACTGTGCTTTGGAAAAGAGTTTGATTGCAGGTGATGTGATAGAGGTCTGTAAAATCATGAGAGGCATGGAAAAGGTGAATGCAGAATGATTTTTCCTAGTCTCTCCTGATACGAGGACTAGAAGGCATTAAAAGAGTGTCTGTGTTCAAGAAAAATAAGATACTTTTCCATATAGCACATAGTTGTTCTGCAGTATATTGCAGATGCTAAAAGTTTCAATTCGTTCCAAAAACACTTGAAGCTCATTGGGGTGAGGGTAGTAATGCATCCAGTCACCACTGAATACAAGGCCAGTGATTCAGGTGGTCCTTGAGCCATTTCCAAAAGCTGGGAAAGTCTTTGGAAGAGTTTCATTGTGTGCTTTCTCTTATGCTATTCCTTAGTATCTTCTACTGATGGTTCTTAGAGATGAAGTGTTAGCATTGTTTTTAGCCTATGGTCTAACCTGGCACAAAAAGTACATCTTTATCAGTCCCAGAATCATTCTTTTGTTTCATACTCTTAGGAGAAGCCTTTTGCATTGTCTCCCTGGGCTGACATAAAGCAAACTGGCTCAGATTTTATTTTATTTTAACTCAGCGAAATGTTAGTTTTTTCCTATGTGAGTCAGTTTATGTTGAAGTCTCAAAAGGTTTCTAAAAAATATATATTTAAAAACAAGAAAGGAAAGCTTTTGGCTGTCATCAGAAAACAGGGAAGTTAAAACTGGTTTTCCGTCTTTAATGTGCAAGCAAAGAAGTGGCACTTTACTTAAAAATTTAGTTTATTAGAGGTCTGTGGGATGTCTTGCTGATTGGTCTACATAGTTGGGTAAAGTAATTCTATTGTATGTTAATGTCTGAACTGCAGAAGAGCAGAAGTTTTGGTATCTTTCAAAGCAGGGGTGACTGCAGTGTGCAGAATGTGGAAATTTTGAAGCCAGAAGACCTCACCTTTGTTGTCTGCCCTTAACTGTGTTTAAACAAGGTCCTTAAACAAGGACCTTCATCCCTTTATACATATTACAGTATCCAAGGTTAAAGTTGGGATTTTTTTCTTCCCTGACTGTGATTCATTGTTTAGGTGGAATAAAAAGAGGCTATAACTTGAAATTATGGTGAAAAAATATTTTCTTCTGTATTCTTCCTTTCCTGCAGGGTTGGTTAATATGTGAGGAGCCAACTTGCCAGAATCGGACCCGTCGGCTTCCCCTGAGCTTTTGCCGGAGTGGCCCCGTGTGCCAGGCCTGCAGGAAGGCTGTTCTGAGGCCAGAGGTGAGTGTTTGGGACACAGCTTTGACAGCAGTGGAGCCAGATTCTCATGGAGCTCACCTGGCTCTCAACTCTGCCTTTCAAAGGTAGCAGGATTAAGCAGGAATTTTTAATTAGTTTATTAGTTTAAAGGGGACCGTTTATGCTTTTCCTCCTCCACATTTAAGCTGCATCCTCACTGCTGTGAAGAGAGCATGCCATGCAGCTGCTGTGCTTGGAAGTTTTCCAGCTGACGAGCATTTGGTCAGTAAACTAGAATTTGCTGGAATGTTTCTGCCAGAATACAGGTAAATCAAAATAGGCAAACAAAACCAGCCTTCCAAATCAAAACCAAATACCAAGTACAGTAAGTACTTTGAGGATATGAGAAATTCTGGGTTCTGCCCATTTGAATTTGTTTCCATACTTGAAAAATGTAGAAGCTTCTAAACCTCACATTGAGCTAGATAGTCTGGTCTTCCAGAATATGGGACTGCCTGCTAGTTCTCTTGGTTTCTGACATTAAAGGG
>NC_092458.1:5256938-5309438 GCF_047495875.1 Pithys albifrons albifrons | reverse complement strand
ATGTGTAGGGGATTTGTTGGTCTTATTTTTTCTTTCTAGGAAGGTTTTGAACAGGTTATGCTGAGACAGTTATGGTGCTACATGAAACTTGAGCATAATTTGACCTGAAGAATAGATTATCTTATTTATTGTTGGTCTTATTTTTTCTTTCTAGGAAAGTTTTGAACAGGTTATGCTGAGACAGTTATGGTGCTACATGAAACTTGAGCATAATTTGACCTGAAGAATAGAATATCTTATTTAATCACATGGTGCTGGACAAAACTGAAATATTCATGTTCTGTCTCATAAATCTTAAACACCTCTTGGGACTTTGCACAACTCTATGAAGACGACTTTTAAGTTTTTTGATAACCCTATGATGAGATAGGTAGGGAAAATGCTTTTTTACTCTATAGGTTATCTCATGTAGAATATCAAAGTCTGTTGTTTATGAGTTATGAGTGGGATGGATTGACAGAAGTGGTTTAACTTCTTGCTTAAAGAGGCGTATCTGCATTTGGTTATTCTATTTTCATGATCTGGGTGATCTGTTGGATGTCATGCTTCTGAATACCCAGGTAGAAGACAGGGCAAGAATACCTTTCAACACTTTCACATGGATAAGAAAATGGTGCTGTTTTCTCGGGTTTTATTTTATTGTTCATCACTGCTCTAATCCAGCTGTCTAGATTTTTTGCGTGAGTGATCTTGTTAAGAGAGCTCAGAGGTTCCAGCTAGTGCATAGTACAGATGAGTAGCTGGGAAGGCTGCTCTTCCCCTTCCTGAAAACCACTCAAAAATCCTCACCTAACAAATTGGTACTACTAATTGTTGGCTACACAATTTTTTTTTCAAAATGCACAACTCCCCCAACTTTTTTGAAAAAAAAAAAAAAAAAGTTTGAGCTTGCAGTTTTCCCTTGCACTTTTGTAAACCTTAACCAGAAGATTGACACTTCTTTACTGAATACATTCAGTGCCTCACCTTACACAAAGTTATTGATGAGCTAATGTAGATAACACAGTCTTGAAGCCTTGTGAAGAAATAATGTACGAAAGATTACATCCTTTCAGGAGACTATTTCCATTGAAGAATATAGAGTGGAATGAAGATAATATTGAGTGGAATATATAAATTTGGTGAAGAAAAGATGAGAGGTTGTAATGAAAAGACAATGAAAAAAGTGTCTGCTGTAAAAGCTGCAAGACTGTGGGTAATACTAAACTTTTCCAACTGACCGTATTTGGCTGCATTGTACTTGACATCTGTGCACCTGTACTAGCAAGAGTCTTGGTTTTATTAGGGAGGTAAAAAGCCCTAAAGAGTTTCCTTGTGAAGAGCAGAAGACAAGTTGTGGTATTTCTGAAAAATTCTCTTGTTAGCCTTTGGTTGAGGTGCACTCTTAGCTATCCTGGTGTCTGTTGTGGATCTGGTCTCTACATGAGCAGGCTATGTGTCTGTGGAAATCAGCTGCCTTGCTGTGCAGAATTAGAGTGAGCTTTTAATTATATAAAATTGAAGAATGACAATGTCAAAATCATAATTTTGTGAGGATAGAGTTAGAAGAGTATAAAACAATAGCAATGATTATTGACATTGTATTTTGCAGCAGGTGCATTTCATTAGGTGCTCTTGTAGTAATGTCTAGCTTACAAAGAGGGCAAGTTGGGCAATCCAGCTTTTCATGGGCCAGACATTTTTTGTTTTACTTTTTCCAAGTACATTTTTCTTTCACTTTTTTAAAGTATTGTTACTAAATCCTCTGAGAGCAACTGCTCTGGGCAGTCTATTCTTTCTGTACTCAGATGGAATGTCCCCTTCCTTGTTTATCTTTTTATTACCTGCAATTTGGGCGTGGGGGTTCTACATGATACTGTAAAGGATAAGGTAATTTTTTTTCCCAGCCTTACTTATTTAAGATTACATGATTGACATTTTTATTGCACGTATGTATGAGGTTGATTTTGGGGGGGGGGGGGGGTTGGTGTCTTTTAAATCTCAGAAATACGACTTTACTGGCTTAACAATTTAAATATCTTAATTATTCATAATTTATATTCCCTGGAAGATTCATTGTGTTTTCCTTCCTACATGCTTTTTATACATAAGACACTTTGCTTTTTTTAGTGGGAAAGGTCTAGTGATGCATTTGAGAGTGGAATGGCCAAAACAGCTGTGTACTGAGTACTGTGATGGCAGTAACACGAGTACACTAAGAAGTTTTATGGAGGAGGAGCTCCAAGGAGAGCACCATGCCTATTAATGCTTTTATTTTCTTGGATCAGTTCTGAATTTCTCTGAAGTACATACCATGACAGGAAATCTGCTGTGGGGGTGACAGTGTGTGTGTGGATCTCTTAAGGTCTGAGGTGATTGATGAGTGCATCCTTATGGACCAGAGAGGCACCTGTAGAATGTGGATGCCTTGTAACCAGTAGAATCTTTCCATGTATGTGAGGTGAACTACTGACCAATAGTGTACTGGCATGTTATATGTAGGAGTAGATAAAAGTGAAGCTGTTACTAAAAATAAAGTCTTTTTTCTTCAGTGAGCCTTCTGATCACACTGCAGCCTGAGTGTCTCTGCCTCCTCGACCGCCGCTGAGCTAATCTACATTACCCCAATAAAGGGTGACCTCCACAAGCTGCTTTCTCTTAGGTTACTGAAACCTAAGATCTTTCTCCACTTCTTTCACAAGGCAAATTTGGTTGCCATCTAAAATTGTGTATTTGAAAAGAGGCAAACAACATCACTGTGAAGTTTCAAGATGAGTTTGTTTGGTATCTGATGAAAAATAATGTGGTTACTCAGAAAGAGAATGAAATTCAGTTAGCAAAGATTGTGAACACAGACAGGTAACTTAGAAGAGGAGGAGTTAGTCTTTGCAATTAATTTTTGAAGTTGCTAGAAAAAATTAGCATGCATTCTGCTGTGATTGGGCTGCTTTGGTATGTAGGTAAATGGTGGAGGTATTTATTCTAATGCCAAATTTGGCAATATATGACAGTCTGCATTTTTACCTTTTGTCTAGAATTTTGATACATCAGCGCCTTCTGTTAGGAGAGTTATTATATTATGAAGTTCACCTGGCAATGAGTGCTTTTGAGAGCAATACAACAGTTTGATCTGACCTCCCCAGTTTTAGCAAATCTTTCTGTAAGCCTTGCACTGTGATCAAGAACCATCTGGCTGAAATTCAATTTCAAAATGTCACTAGTTCTAACTGAAAAGTTTCTCAAATGTCTGTCCTGTTAGAGAAATTCTCTGTTCCCCTCTTTACAAGTTCTTATTATGGCAGTGTTGTAGCTGCAACTTCAAAGGTTTGGGAAAGAGGGGAGGAAGGCTTGTGAGGAAGATGCTCAATTTTCTACACTCAGAGGCCATACTCTTTTTTCTCAGTTTTTCTGCTAGATGGATTCTCACCTTTGAAACATGCACAAGTGCTTAGCTTGAATGTTTGTGGGTTTATACTTGCAGTACCTGTATGTTCTGTCTGATCTCTAGAAAGGAGAGGAAACTTTCCAGTAAGACTTCTTAACTCTTAGGGTCATTGCTTTATGGTAAAAAGGTTTGTCTTGTATCATTCTACTTTTCATTAAGACATCTCAAGTTCAGAATGTTACACTTGTTCAGATGTTATCTTTATTGATTACACATTTTGACTTTGCTTTGGGGACACAAAATCCAATATTTGAAACATCTCATCCAGTTTCTCATCAGGTATGTTGAACTTCTCAGAAAGATTTTAGGTACTATAATCAGAAATGTGAGACATCTTCCTAGTGGAAAGCTACTAGTTACAAATTGTTATTTGAAACAAAGAGTAGTAGTCATTAAAACCATGCAAAAAATGTTGCTCTGGCCAGCAGATTGCTCTTAAGGAAGGTTTTTCACACGGGTGTTCCATGTCTTCTGGTCACAACCAACTGCTTTTCTTTGTCCTAGAGACAAAATATCCTTTGCACTTGGAGTAACTAGTGCTATTGGTAACTATACCACATTCCTCTTCCAGCTTTTAGGTCAGAATTTACTCAGAAATTTTGCAAAGTGGATTAATGCTTTTCCTGTGGAGTTTGCTCTCATGTGGACACTGTTTCTATGCCTCCTACAGACTTTTGTCTGGAAGACCTATTACCATGAGATCTCTTGCTTGCCAGTTTGGAACCTCACAAATTACTTTCTGTCTTCCTTTGTATTTGGTAAAGTAACTTTTCATTTTTAAAAAAATACCTGACCTGCTTTAGTGTTTTGGTGCCAGGGCAAAGAAGCAGCATGCAATTTGTCTGTCTGTATTATTTTTAGGAGTTTGCTGTAAAACTTCAAAGGTTAAATTTAAGGTCTCTTCACTTGTCAAACGCAAACATTCAGAACTCCTAATACAAGCAGGTAGTTCTGCCCAGATAGATGCATATGTCCAAGGCAAAAAAAGAAAAAGCAGACTTAATTCTAGCCCCTGAGGAAAATGTTAATCTTCAGAATACTTTTGACTTACACTTTTTCTCCTGGAATGTAAACACACAGTATTGACTGACAAAATTCAAAACCTAAAGTTTTTCATCTTTGCCTGTTCTTAGGTGGACTTAACTCTTTTTCCTTGGGGATAACTTTAGGATTGGTGTCTTTCCCTTCGTATTTGGATTTGCCAGTTGGGGAATGCAGGATGTAACTTCTGGGTTTTTCTCAAAGCAGTCTAAAAAATTTACATTGGTCACAGTGAGTCTTAAAAATGCATCATCTGGTGAGACTTGTGTCCCCCAGAACACTGTTAGAGTGGTAGACAATGCCAGAGATGTATGTAGAGAACATGGCCTTAAAAAATAAAATACACCAAAATGAGTGTATGCACTGATGCCAGTGCCAGTTACAGTGCTGAGGAATTGGTTTTGAGTTATGGAAAAGGAGATTGAAAATAACATGTATTTTGCCCAGGAAGGAAAACTCATGGGAATAAATCCTCCATATAACATTGTCTATATGTTGATGGAAGCATAGTAAGTTACGGCAGCTGTGTCTGTTACCTAAAGTGCTGTCGTTGTTTCAACCACAGAGTAGTAGGTAAAGTTGCCTTTTAAGTCCTTGAGATGTCTTTGTACACAACCAGTATTAACAACTCAGTGCCACCCCCAGAAAAGATGCTGTCCTTACTTTGTCATCTGTGTAACATTACTTTCCTTTAGCATTTAGTAGAAAGCCATTCTATACAAGTCTTGAGATAGGTGCTTCAGAGACATGAGATCAAGACTTGCATTCATAAAGCTTGTGATACACAGGCCACAGAATCATAGAATCATAGAATTGATTGGGTTGGAAAAGACCTCCAAGATCATCAAATCCAGCCCTTGGTCCAACTCTAGTCCATTTTCCAGATCATGACACTCAGTGCCACATCCAATCTGCATTTAAAAATCTCTAGGGATGGTGAATCCACCACCTCTCTGGGCAGCACATTCCAATGCCTGATTACTCTCTCTGGAAAGAATTTTTTTCTGCTCTCCAACTTAAATTTCCCCTGGCAGAGCTTGAGCCCATCGTGCCCCCTTGTCCTATTGCTGAGTGCCTGGGAGAAGAGACCAGCCCCCACCTGGCTAGAACTTCCCTTCAGGGAGTTCTAGACAGTGCTGAGGTCACCTCTGAGCCTCCTCTTCTCCAGGCTAAACAAGCCCAGCTCCCTCAGCCTCTCCCCATAGGGCTTGTGCTCCAGTCCCTTCACCAGCCTTGTTGCTCTTCTCTGGACCCGCTCCAGCACCTCAATATCCTTTCTGAACTGAGGGGCCCAGAACTGAACACAGTACTCAAGGTGTGGCCTCACCAACGCAGAGTCCAGGGGAAGGATCACTGCCCTGGTCCTGCTGGCCGCGCTATTTTTGATACAGGACAGGATCCCATTGGATAACTGCTACACTTCTATGCCACAAATAGGTAGGTGCAGTTGGGGACTGTTTATCTGACCAAAACAGAGGAAGAAAAGTCTTATTTAACAGATGTGTCACCTGTATACATCCTGGCTCCAGACTAAGTTAAGCAAGTCAGATAAATTGTATTGAAAGTCTGTTTACCTTTCCATCTCAAGCAGTAATCTTGCATAGTCTGAGAAGTTTTGAGAGTTGTTTGTTAATCTTGGTGGCATTGTCGAGATGGGAACCTGGTTTGGTCTCTAAAAGTTCTAATCTTGTAATAGTAAATGTTCAGGGTGCATGATGAGTAGCTGAAGCATTTTCATATCTCAGCCTAGTTTCCTTATTGTCTGAATAAAATCAAGGTCAACAAGAAGGAACATTGATTCCAATCCTTTACAGTTTACTGGAATACCAGATTTGCTTTAGACAAAATAGCGTGCTCTGCAGCACATGTATTCCTTGCTTTAGATTAACTCCTTGAGTTCAAATAATGGTTTGTTAAAAGTTAAGAAATTAGGAGTTGAAGGTGCTACCTTTTCAAACTTGTCATGCTAATAGAATTGAGGGAATGAGTCCTGAAGTCTTGAGAGACAGGAATACAGTATTCCAAAGCAGCTTGTTTAGTTTTCTCTCTGTAAATTACACTTTTTTTCCACATGCATGTTTCTACATCTAAAACATATTTAGATCAGCTTATTTGCTTGTGTATCTGGCCTATTTATAATGTTGTTTATTTAATAATAAACCTTTTTTCGAATTATGTACTTGTGCTTGTTGAATGATAATGAAGATTCTGTTAAAAATAAGCTTTAACAAATATTAATAAATTGTTTTGAAGAAAAGAATGCAACATTACCCATTTCTTAAGACAATCATAGTTTAAATAAATATAAACCAAATTTCTCGCACAGATCAAACTTTTACAAGGAATGCTTCTGGATAGCTGACAGTGCCAAGTGTTTGTGTAAAGTGTATCAGTCTATGAGAAAAGATTTTATTTCTAAACAAAAAATTAAATGTTGCAAGTACAGAGCGAGATTAAACTCATTATGTAAACAGAAATATCTTACTTCCAAATTGTCACTTATTACTTCTACTACAGTCCAAATTGTGAGAACAGGACTTGTTCTGCCAACCCTCTCCATTGTTATCCTTAGCATCCTGCATCTTTTTGTAAGGTAAGTTTCCTGGATATTTACAGTTCACGTGATAACTTCAGAATTTTTTAAGGAAATACATGAAATTGCTTGAAAGCTAGAAGAGTTCTGTTCAGTGATGAGAGTTCCTATGCCTGTGTGTATTTTTTATTTTTAATTAACAGTGACCTATCGTTAGCAATTGAGTGCTCTTCATTCAATTAGTAGATCCACCAATCCTCCAGAATGACACGGAGCTCTGGAGCTGAACTAGTTTGTTCTGTAACACTTAAGATAGTTGGGGTGTACTTGTCCATGGTACTTCATTTCCAGAGCAAATGACAACTTTGCTTTACAGAGGCAGTTTTCAATTTTAAGATTGTTTCATCAGGCCTTTTTTGTTACCTGCTTTTTATCCTGAATTGTCAAGAGTCAGGTAATTCCAAAAATCCATAAATGAGTGACTTAATTTGAAAATAATAGGGTTTTTTCATTAAAACTGTAGACATGGATTATTTTTTTAAACTCCATTTGTCTTGTGCACCAAGGAGAGGATATGCTGTAGGAGAGTATCTATGTGCTGCCTATTTCATGCAGCAATTATTTTGAAGTGTGCAAATATTCTTGGTCAAAGGCTATTAAAATACAATTGATTGTGGGACCAAACTGATGCTTCTTCAGAATAATGTTCTATGCATCTGGTCATATACAATTTTGTAGTTTTGCTTGTATGTGCTGCTGGGTCAGTCCAGTTCCAGAATAATGGCCTTCATCAGCTGTCCAGTAAAGCTCACTGTTTTGGTGTGAAAACCCTCAAATCTTAACCTTTCTGCTGTAGATAATAGTTTTGTGAATTTTTGTGCAATCCCCATCCTAAAGCACATCAATATAGGATGGATATTCAGAGTGGTTAGTCTGAAAATTTTCATAAAATATTAATATTTTTAAACTTCTAATTTATATTTGTTTGCTACTGTATTTTATTAAAATGTCTCTGTTCATGTGTATGTGCAGACATACATATGTGAAGTGCATAGATGTGTATACATATCCACATGGGCACACACTTATATAACATCTGTAGAGCTAATTTCTGTTCAGTTATCATAGAATGGCTTGGGTTGGAAGGGACTTAAAGACCATGAAGTTTCAACCCCTTTGCCTTAGGCCGGGACACCTTTCACTTAACCAGGTTGCTCAGAGCTCTATCCAACAATTAGTCATTGCTGTTAGTCATTGATTGCTGTTACAATGTTCTTAGAAAAAGTGATGCCTCAAAGCACATAGTGTCTGGTCTTTTAAAGACTGTCACAAATTTTGTGTGCTCGTCTCACATGTGATTGTATTAAATACTGGTAATACCAAAAATTAGTCATAAACATATTGATGCTGAAAATTTCCAAATGAAGCACACTTTGCAATGACAAGTGTATCATGAAGGTACACAAGGCAGGTGATTCTCACACATCAAACAAAAGAGTGATTCTTAGTTAAGACTTGAGTTCTCACTGCCAGGTCTGATTGTGCTGCTCAAATGAGTTTGAGTCCTGGCTACAAGGCAGAGCTTGAGCCCAAAACTCAAAGCAGGGGAACATACTGTCTTCCCTTGCTTACAGAAGCTGTTTTGGCTTGTTCACATCAGTTGCCATGTAGTTTGTTTTTTGCCTTGTGCCAGCTGTTGCCCTCACAGGAAAGCAGTTAGATTTAGGAGTTTGGTTTTCTGCCAGATTTGAAGCAAGGTGAGTCATTTTGGCTGGATTAGTGAGTTGAATTTGGTTTACCACATGCTCAGATGTTTTGTAGCATACCCACAAAACCAGGAGCAGGGTAGAGGGTTACATACATATCATTAAAATGAGAAACTGTTATGCACAGATGTCACACTGCCTTTTAGTTTAAAAAGCAGTATATCTCCAAGGAAGAGGGGCAGGGTTGTTTCATGTCTTTGATTACACTGCAAGCATTAGGTAGAGGTAATCCACCACCATTAGTGGTCTAACACCTGCAGTCTTCCAATTCCTCCAGAGGTTTGTCTGATACTTGCTGTTCATCTTGTGTCTGTGCTATCTGCCTTGTGGCATCATCATATAAATGCTCAAAAGCAGAATACTGCCAGCTTGGGGCAATCCAGTTTTAAAGAATTCATTCAGATTCTTTGTTATCATCAGAAATATTTTGCTTAATAAATGTACTTTCATTTCTATTTTGCCATGTTCATGCCTTCTAGATCTTGTTAATAGACAGCTTTTTTTTCTCCAGGGTTTCTTAGTGAAAATATTTAATTAATAGTATTGTCAGGATCCACTCTGGGGGTATTCTGTTGACTCCTTCATCTGGTTCAGTGTCCCTCATCAGCATGTGTTGTCATCTGTTCTCCACCCAGTTCCTCACTCACTTTTCTACTCTTTTGCTGGCATTGCAGTCCAGAGTTGGTTTTTATAATTAGGTCCACTGTAATGTTCTCATTAATTGCTAAACAGGACTTAATACAGCAAAAGATGTTTTCATTTTGGTTACTTAGTGGAAAAAAAAATCATATAATGTACAAGAATATCCAGTCTTCCAATGTTTTTTTTTTCTTCCAGTGGCCCTTGCATGTATATGTAAAAACCTCTTCTTTTGTCGTATAGTCCATGTTAACATAAATTTTTGGGAAAATGTCATCATATCCATATCCTGCTACATCTGTTTGTTTTCTTTTACTTTTTTAATGGACTGTGTGAGTCAAAATCAAAAAAAACCCGCAATATTGATTGAATGCATGGCCAGTTTGGAGGGTTAGGAAGGAAACCACATATATACAACCCCCTCTCCATTTAGTTTATATCCAGTGCTGCTGTCAGAAAGGATGACCAAACATCTCATGTTTTTAATGGAATTGAGTGTAAGTTTTCAAGAACAGTTTGTATGCTAAAGCATAAAGGCTGCAATTTAGATGTACTTTTATTTCACCTCTTTGGGTTTATCTGAAGTAGTTATTTCAGGTGTGCAGTTTATTTCAGCCTATTTGACACAGACCAGCGCTGTGTTTTAACTAGGCTTTGTGATGCACAAGAAGACCAGACTTCAGTGAACATCAGCATTGGCATGAGGTGAGGGGTACACACATTATGAGTATTTAGTGTAACGTGAATCCACACTTTGTGAGCTCTTACCATGCAGGAGTGTCTGCCTTCAGAATCCAGTGGTGATGAATAGGGGTTGTGTGCGATGGCAGCTTCCCTGGTTTCACAAAAGAATATGTGAGGTGTGTAAAACATGACACACTAGTTTATTGCCTTGAAATCATCGTAGCATGGATAGAATTTGGATATATAAACATCCACAAAGTTGAGCTGTGCCCTTTTTTTGAAAATAGAAATTGCTACACATAAGAGGCATGGTGGAAGATGTGCACTGTCTATACAGTCTTCCAGCAGTAGATTGAGACCAGTGGCACTTCCCCGAAAAAATAAATTACCCGAAATTTGCAGCACATTCATATTCAATTTCATCACAGCAGATGCTCATTAGTATGTTGTTATTAATTGGTATTCACTTTAGGTTTTGTTTAAAATGAAGATAATAATTAGGTTTTAATTACTGCATCTTTCTGAGGGGGGGAGGGGAGGAAATGCCTCTCAAAGCACTGAAGTATTTCCTGTATGCTTTGCTCCATTCCATCTAAGCCTTGAAAGAGTCCCTGAGACATGTTTTTCTGCCAAGAGACTTCTTTTCTGTTTCCTTTCATTTCTTTCCTGTTTTTTAAAGTATTAAGAACTAGTTCTAAAGGATTCAGTTGATGGACATACTGAATCATATCACAGTTGTAAGAGCCACTGTTCTTTCTAATCAAAATTATCAAAAAGGCTTTTCACTAAAGTAACTCTCTCAAGCAGCTGATTAATGAAGTGGTGCCACTGTTTTGTATTATAATTAATTGAAGTAATACAAATAACTTCTATAGCCTGTGGAAATTATCTCTTTTGCAAAGCAATCTAATAGAGTTAGCAAACTAAAAGGGAGATTTTTTTGTGGGTTTTATTTAATTTCTTATTGTCTTTTTAATCCTTAAAACCATAGGTGATACAACAGAAAACAAAAAATGCACCACAGAGAGGGCTTGAAGAAGTAGATAGAGTCAGGGGTAGAAGAAAGCAAAAAGGCAGTAAAAAATGAGAATGCAGAAAGTATCTAAAGGGTTATGAGAGTGGTGGGGCTATAGAGAAATATAAAAATTTGGGAGATGCCAAAGAGTAAACCAAAGACTTCAGCATATTGTAATGAGTAATCTAAAGAGTTTTGAAAAAGCATGACCATCACATAGTTCGTTAATACAGGAATTGGACTTGATGATCTTGGATGTCTTTTCCAACCCAAGTGATTCTATGATTCTATGAATTCACAGTGAAATTAAGTTTTATGCAGGCAGATATTGATAGGACAAGGGTTATTTAGATTAGGTGTTGAAAGAAAGTTTTTTACTGAGAGGGTGGTGAGACACTGGCACAGGTTATCCCGAGAAGCTGTGGCTGCCCTGTCCCTGTCAGTGTTCAAGGCCAGGTTGGATGGGGCTTTGAGCAACCTGGTCTAGTGGAAGGTGTCCCTGTCCATGGCAGAGGGGTTGAAATTAGATTATCTTTAAGCTCCCTTCCAACCCAAACTGTTCTGGGATTCTAAAATTAATCTCAGTGTGGGTGTTTAATTTTATGACCTGTTTAAATGTACACTTTCAAGATATGGAGGTCTTAAATGCTGCTTAAAAGGTGTTTAGTGGAATAGCAGTGCATCTAGAAAACTAAACCATCAGAACTAGAATCAGTAGTTTAGTTTTCTGCTACTTTGCTGTTGTGAATTTCTATCAGTTTTCCTTCTATTTATTTTTCCCTCTCTCCTTGCCTGATTCCTTACCTTACCTGGTGAGGTAAGAACCCCATTTCCTTTCTTACTTGATTTCTCTAGGTTGCTGTGCTTCCCTTAGCTGCTCAGTGAGTTTTAAAGTCTGGTGTGTTAGCCACTCAGGAGCTCTGTTAGCAGGGTGGAAGGCAGTGAGGCCTCTCAAGTGAAGTTCTTCGGGGTGTAATCTAAAACAGCCAGCACCAAGGGCTGAGCCTTCTAATTTCAGCATCTAAATGCAGTTGCTTTTCTATGTAACAGAAAAGCTGACAAGAGATTCTGCATCCTGACTTCTCCTGAGGCACTGTGGTTAGGGTAGGAATGTGGCTGCCAATGGTTAAACATTGGCAAGTCACCTTACTTTCAGAGTTGAGCCTTGCCATTTCTAAAAAAGAGGAGGAAAGGTGAACATTTCTTTCACTCTCTCTGTGAAGAATAAGAAAACCAAGTTCAATTCTCACATCTTGCCAAAAGGGTTCCAGAAGGGTCTGCTGCCTCTGGAAAAAGTCTTTACTCACTGACTACAGTTAAAATACTGAGAGATCTGGGACCATTCCTCCCTTGAAATTTCACTTTGGTGTGAAGAAAACACAACATGCTTTGCTGAGCCAGAGAGAGGCACCAGGGGGCCTTGCTCTGGGGCTGAGTTTTTAGGCATTTGTGAGACAAGAGAAGAGATGGTGCTACCCTTCAGACCAGTGTCTTCTTCAAACAGCAGCAGCTGCAGGGACAATACAAATGCCAAGCTTGTCATGGCACTCAAGCAGGATGGACTTAACCATGTGTGGAAGACACAGCTTCCCTTCAGAAACTCCTGTGAAGTCTCCCTCCCTAACGTATGCCCAGGTGGCCTTCCCTGGTAGCTGAGCAAGATAATTTTCTTTTCATGACTGAGCATTTTGTGCATTAGTTTTGTGCTTAGTCATGGGAAAATTTGCTTTTCTGGTTATCATAATTCACCAGTTCTGTTAAGAAGACACCATCAGTTTCCTATTATGTAATCTGTGTAATCTTTAATTCTTGGGGAAGGCAGTTGGAGATTTGCCCCATGAGATTTGCATCAGTTGGAGTTGGCCTCGTGATGCGACAGGAAACAGTTCTACTACCATATTAAACCTAGATTTAACTCATATTTTGTTGGCTAAGCACAATAGGGCTTTTTTATTACATCTGTTATTTTTATATTATAAGCTTAATTTTTCTGTCAAATGATTGAATAACTATGTGAATGCAAACTATATCTTTTGTCCCTTCACCTGTTTATTGCAGTTTTAAATGCAATTTAACAAAATGTTTGGTTGCACGAAAAGAACAAAGTATTCTTTGCCTAAGTGGAAGCTCTCAGAGAAGCAGCCTTAACTGCAGAAGGTAGTTCTTAATGAAATATGGAAATCAAACATCCTGGAGCAAATAAGGACTTCAAAATAGAGTTTTATTTTCATGTGCTCACCATTCAGTCATTCATGGGAAGAAAGAATGCATAAATGAAGATACAAATTTAGTTCTTGTTAGCAGTGTTGGGTTTTCTTTACGCAAAAACTGACCGTTAAAGCTAAAACATTATTTGTGTTTGAAGTTTTTGAGGTTGGGCTTTTTTCCCCATTTTTAAACATACAGGTTACCAGAAATAGAGGAAATATAGGAAGTGGTGATATAAGTAATTCCAAAAGTCCTTTCAAATTTTATGGCCTTGTCCTTGGATTCATAAGTATTCCATGATACTGGCACTTAATTGCATGAAAATCTGCAAACATTTTGTTTTTTACCAATGACTAACTGTAAGGTGGGGGAAGGTAAAGGGAAGGAGATACTAGCACATTATCAGTAAAAAAAAAAGTTGTGTATATATATGTATGAATGTCTATGTGTGCATGTGTACATTTTTACATACTGATTTTTGTACTTTCTTTATCCATTTAAGCAGTGACTTTCAATTAGCCTGCCTACTAATATCAGGTCACTAAACTCCATAGCTGATGCTTTATTCTTTCATGTGAGTTGTCATTCGTTTGCTTCAGTTGGCTGGCAAAGGTTGTTGTATATCCATTACCAGCAACACAGCACTTTGCATTTCTGAATTGACAAGCAGCTATATTGACCTAGTGCTTATTATGGGTCAACAGCTGCGTTAACCGACGGAAGGACTGAGGGGCAATTAAAATGAATTGGCAAAAATATATCTTCCTAATTTACTCCAATTTGTTATTTATGCTAACATTGTATGGCTTCTATGGTGACACTAAACAGAATGGACTCAATAATGGCAATTAACATAAAAATATAATGGCTAATCAAATTGACAGCAACTGTTTCTCATCATCTCGACACACAATACATTATCAAAACAAACTATTATGAAGGAGGTAATTTCAGTGTTCTATTCAACCTGCTTCATGTGTGCAGTCAGGGAGATGTGTACCAGCAATTACAGCTGAATCTAAAAAACTAAACAAATAACTTAATCGCTGTCGTCCTCCTTTTTTCTTCTTCAGGAAGCAGTAATCAGGATTTACTAAAAATAACTGGTGTATAATAGTATAATGATGATGCATATCGTAGAATAGCTAATAAGGAATAAAATATGCTTCTGTGTGTCTTTTTTTAAAATAGGTTCACATGAAGTGGAAAAAAACTATACTGTTAAAATATATAAAAAATAACTAAGCAGTAGTAATAGTTGTCAATTGTCTCAACATGAGTTGCTTAATAGTCATAGATACTTTATTACATGTCAATAGAAGTATAAAATTAGCTGAATGTAGTAACAAAACTTGACTTGGTTGGGTAGAAGACTGTAAAGCCGAATTCCAATAAATGGAAATAGTTTGCTAGTTGCTTTTCCACTGCATTTTCAAGTTTGTTCCTTGTGGTACCGAGTCACAGTTTTGCATTGGTCTAACCACATTCTTTGTTGGTTTTGTAGCTCATCATGAAAATCTTTGAGAGTTTGTATGTATCAACTTCTATAATAAACCTATTAAAATGGACAGTACTTCCAATTTTGATGCTGTTAAAATTATCTCATTCTTAATTAGGCTCTTCGCAGCAAACAGCTTTTCAAGTCAATATTGGCCATTATTTAAACTCCAGTGTCTTAAGCAGTAGGGACTAGAATGTAGGGTTTGTTGAGCAAGAGTGCAAGAAGAAGAACTTGAAAGGGTTTAGTTGTTGTGTTGTCAAGATACATCTCATGTCTATTTGAGCAATTTCTAGTGCACAGAATGGCAACATTGATATGAACTCATAGAGGAGTGTACTTTTGAACTAAAGGAATAGCAGAGGCCTGACATAACTGACAGTGAGATTATTTCATTGAATGTCATATTTCACTTGTACACATCTGCAGATTTCTTAACTAAATATGTGATTACTGACATGCAGTAGCCTTCACAAATGTGTAGACCAAGGTGATGACATAGCTGTAAAGGTATATATGCACATATTCTTACTTGAATTACATGTTCCCAATTTATGTAACCACAGCTGGGGAAGGATTGGGAAGTGAATGCAGTCAAACACCTGTATTCACAAAAAATACACTTTTTTTTTTAATTCTTTGCATTGTACAATATACTAAAGCACTAAAGTTATTCCTTTGTCCCATTGTTCTTATTACCTTTTATTGTCTTGCTAAGGCATTTTTGTAATACTTGTAGCTATAAATATGGATAAACGCAATTTTAGTTTCTGAACAAATTTATAAGTTTAGTTGATTTATATAAATGCGTGGTGTAAATTGTGTGGGAAAGCAGAGATGTAGTAAAGACACTTTGTAGCTTAATAATAATAATTCCAAAAGCTGACATGAATAGAACATATAAAGTGTTGGGAAAAAAAAACAGAAATAACCTTTTGTTAGTGGATTTAGAAATGGGTGCAAGAGACACTTTTGAGTTGGGTTTTAATTGCCATCTTCTTAATTACAGTATTCTGATAAGGCCCTGTACACGCAGCTCTGCTTCTACCGATACATTTTTGATGTGGACTATGCGATGGATAAGGTGATTACTGAAGAAGAAAAAGGTACGTTTAAATTTTTAATTACTTAACTATAGTTAAATAGCAACTTGCATGCTAGATACTAGACCTGCTGTACTCTTCAAATCTGAGCTGCAAGGCTGTGATCTAAAACAGAAAATAGAAGAAATTATGAATTTAAGAATGCTCTGTAAAAGGAATGTGCTCAGTTGGAGTTAACCAATTTAATAATATATTATATGCCCCCTTCCTTCTTTGGAAGTGGCAGCACTTTGAAAAAAGTGCTTTTCTTGCCTGTGACACCATTAGGGAAACTTTTCTTGAAATTTGAAACACGTTAGAATCATAGAATCATAGAATTGATTGGGTTGGAAAAGCCCTCCAACATCATCGAGTCCAACCCTTGGTCCAACTCCAGTCCCTTTACCAGATCATGGCACTCAGTGCCACGTCCAATCTGCATTTAAAAATCTCCAGGGATGGTGAATCCACCCCCTCTCTGGGCAGCCCATTCCAATGCCTGAGCACTCTCTCTGGAAAGAATTTTTTTCTGATATCCAACTTAAATTTCCCCTGGCAGAGCTTAAGCCCATCGTGCCCCCTTGTCCTATTGCTGAGTGCCTGGGAGAAGAGACCAGCCCCCACCTGGCTATAACTTCCCTTCAGGTAGTTCCAGACAGTGCTGAGGTCACCTCTGAGCCTCCTCTTCTCCAGGCTAAACAAGCCCAGCTCCCTCAGCCTCTCCCCATAGGGCTTGTGCTCCAGTCCCTTCACCAGCCTTGTTGCTCTTCTCTGGACTCGCTCCAGCACCTCAATATCCTTTCTGAACTGAGGGGCCCAGAACCGAACACAACACTCAAGGTGTGGCCTCACCAATGCAGAGTCCAGGGGAAGGATCACTGCCCTGGTCCTGCTGGCCACGCTATTTTTGATCCAGGCCAGGATCCCATTGGCCTTCTCGGCCACCTGGGCACACTGTTGGCTCATGTTGAGCTTCCTGTCAATTAGTACCCCAAGGTCCCTCTGCCTGGCTGCTCTCCAGCCACTCTGTGCCCAGCCTGTAGCGCTGCAGGGGGTTGTTGTGGCCAAAGTGCAGGACCCAGCTTCAGTAAATAGATGAATTAAAACATATATGTAGAAAATTAAAATTTACATCCAGCTATTACTACTGAAGAGGCAGTTTTTATCAGGGAGAAAATGAAAGCAGAAGAAAAATAGTAATGCTAATTGTCTACAAAGCTCTCTTAAATATACAGAATAAGTTAATCTTAGGAAGATTTCCTTTTCCCAATTTCTAAACTAAAGCATTTCTAAACTCTAACAGATCAACAGGGTTTGTTTAGTTAAGTGATTTTCAAGCTGACAGAAGAATATTTCTGAAGGTGGGCTAATGCTTGGAATTCTGAATGAAACCTGTTTGGGTCCCACCGTTGAAGCATGTTGTCCACAGAAAACACTTAAACTGCGTCCTCTGTGGTTCTGGAGGTGCCTGTGAGGACAAGGTGCTGCTGAAAGAGGCTGCTGTTCTGAGAGCTGCTCTGCTCTGACAGCCATCCCCACCCCAGCCCTGCATCACCAGCTGGGCTGCTGGGTGGTGAAGAGAGATTAAACAAAGCTCAGTCTTTCTAAATGTTGTTTTAATAAGCCTTATATGAAAATTAAATTACAACCTCTTCACTAAAAGATACTCAAATTAGCAAACAGCCTGCATTTGGCCCGTCAACTTAGGTTTCTTCTTGCAGAGTTTTTCATTCCCTCTCCTGATCCCTCTAAGGCAATGAACTCACTCTGAAGCTCACACTTCACATTGGCTTTGTACATCCAAAGAAGGTTGTGCCGTGCAGCCATCTCAGTCTAATACAACTTTGTAGATGTACTGAAGGAATGTTGTACAGGGGGGGCTACTGCTACCTGAAACCAAAGTACTTTGTGTGTAGATCTCTTGCCTAATGTGAGGATGTTAGAGTGGAAGACATTTCATGGGTGATCACATCCAATTCCCTGCTACAGCAGACCACTGCATTTTTAAGGACTGCAAGTTTCTGACACTTCATTTTGAAACTGTGGGTGGTGGTTCTCCTTTTGCTGCTATCCCCAAATGTGTTTCAGACTCGCGATCTGCAATGACTGAAAATTTGCTGTAAGTTTCATGTTCTAACTTGTTTGTAGCTGGTTTATGTCCATTCACTAAATGTTTATTTATTTCCCTTCCCAGATGTTCTCTACTATGCTTTGGAAACAGTTGTAACATTTCTATTTTGTTTTAAACTAAAGCAAAGGCACTCTTAGCTTTCTTTAGGAAGAATTGGTCTCCAGTGTGTGATTTGTCCTCTCAGCACCTTTGTGTGCAGTCTTTTCTAGGTTGAATTATCATTTTGAGTATGAGAAACTAGAAATTACATTATATTTTAGATGGTATCTATCCAGTGTCTTGTATACTGTGACTGTACATCTGCTGGGATTACATCTGCTGATGTTTTTTTGAGCCACCTATGCCCTGTTCATAGCTGCTCATATGATTAACTTGTAGTGTAATAATGATAGAAATCTAGAGATTTGAGAGGTTGTTTTTTTTTTCTCCTGTCATTTCAGAGTCATGAGTTCATTCATATCTCAGGTTCCTGGCACTTGTTTTACTTAATTTTCCTGGGTCCAATAATTTTGGACTGCTTAATCTCATTTGTAGTATTAGACTTGAAGGTTAATGAATTCTCTCTGAAAAATAGTATGGTAGCTTCTGCATTCACATAATTTACCACCTTCTGCTTTAATGGGAAAATGTTTCTTGGACCCTCACTGCTAAGTTCAATAAAATTAGTTTCCTGAGTAATTCTCAAGGAATTGTAAGAACTCTGCTAGGACTTCTTGGACAGTTAACCTTTCAGCATGGTATATTTTTCTCCTTTTTATAGCTGTTTGAAAATTATTGAATTATCTTCTTCAGCCAGCCAGTGATTTCAGTCTTGGTGCTGCAGCAGGTGTTAAGGCCAGATAAATTAGATCTCTTAGTTTTCCTTTGAAAACTGATTGTCTTCAAAGAGATTAGCTAGGTGGGTATGGTAAACCTGCATATAATTCTGTTCCAGTTTCCAGATAAATCATTTGAGAGGAAGACATCTTTCTAAGTGCATGCAGAACTTGAGAATAGCCTGTGGCTATAGGGTTATTTTTTATGTTAGAAAATACACCAGTGTTCTGTTTTCTACTAACATGTTACTGATTTGATTCACTTAAACTGTGTAGGATTGAAATAGTTTTCATGTACCATTTTTGTTGTAGGTCTGAAGTGGAAATCTAGTGAACTCTCCTTTATAATACAAAAACTAGTGTTCATTTTCCTTGGAAGACAAAATATTTTGTTTCAATGCTGTCATTCTCAAGCCATTCTATATTTGATTTGTGATCAGCATTCTTGCCTTTATCAAAAATGGTGCCAAAATTTTAATGTAGGTTTTTATGCATCTTTGGCATTTTCAGTCTCCTTTTTTACTTTCTATGTGACTAAACCACTGATTTACTGTAGTTTCGATTTTGGTTTGGGGATAATTTTTGCTTTGTTTTGGGTTATTGTTTTTCGAAACCCAAATTGCATTTGTTGTTTCCTACCTCTTACTGCCATTTTTCCTGAATTTTTGAAGACCAGTTCTTCTTTTTTTGTAGGTTCTGTTTATTCCTAATGACAGCTTTAGTTCTTATTTACCTTGGAATGTTCTTCTGTAAAACCAAAAATGTTTTAATAGCTAGAGAATGAAGATATAAATATGTTTGCCACCATAATTTTAAAGAATTAATGTCTTCTCTTACTCTGAACCTTGAGATTTCATTAATACTTCACTTGCATTTTCTGCACTTGCCTCTCCAAAATAAAGAACTTTCATTACAGTACAGGTTTTCTTTGTTCAGCTCTTTATATTGAAGGTCCTTACTATTGATTGAAATGGAATCTAAAATAATAATTGTGAAATCAGTGGGAGTTCTAAAAGGCATCCAAACTGCTTCCTTTCCCTGCTAGAGGATCAATATCACAGCCTACTTTTTAATGATGGGCTAGATTTAAATGTCCTCTGGCGATGCAGGTTCTGTAGCTTGTCAAGTTTTACAAGCAGTTTCTTGTGGTGCTTCCCTGTAGTTGCTATAGAGAGCTGCTCTTGATATCTGAAGTGAATTTTGCTTTCCAAAGCTTATTCTGTATGCAATGGGTGATAGAATATTCTCTTAAGAGAGTTTTACATATTTAAAACCTGTATTCTATATTCTGAGTCTCTTTCAGCTGCTGATCTGAATTTTTTAGAGGAACAGCAGGAGTGTTTTCCACTTTTCTGAATGTTTGGGGTTTTCTTTTATTTGGTAGACGTTTCAGTAGGTCAGGTCTACTAGACAGGAGTACAACAGACACATTAATTAACATGTTTTGCAAAGTTTCTTCTGTTTATTTTTTACCAGTTCAATGTTTATGATGGTTGCAGCTACATCATTCACTCATATTTCATTTGGGATCTACTGTTATTATTATATACTTTTGTTGGTCCAGCTTTTCCCTATAAGAATCAAAAATAAGCTGATTGGTCTACATGATACTTTCTTGTTTCAGTGACTGTCAATGATACTATTCAGGAATATTGAGATTATACAGTGGTGAGACTTCAGTCCTATTATTAACAGTAGTGTTTATCTTCCAAACCAATACTTAATTTCATCTGGAAGTTTAAGGTCTGTTAAGATGGTATGACTTAATATGTTAACATTATGATACAGGTCAAGGCTCTCAGTTGTCATGCTACAGAAGGTGAAAATCTGAAAATTCTTTGCTGTCTTTCTAAATTAGGAATTGTTTCCCAGTTAGTATTAGGTTAAAAACCAGTTTACTATCACTGTGCCAAACCCCCTAATTTAAGCTACCAATAATACCAGAAAGGCTGTTTGTTCTGAATTATTTTTTTAACCTGAAAAGGGAAAAAATGCTCTAGCATGTCTAGCAATATACTCAACATGTTTTCAGCACTTTGTCACTGAGTTTTTCCAAGATGGCTTGTGAGTTTAGTCAGGCATTGCTACTTAGGTGAACAGGAAGAGCAGTAAGAAGCAGCAGGGGTAGCAAAGTAGTAGCATGCTCTGTTCATATGGATGAAGAAGGCTGGTTGAGCTATCAGTGATTTCCAACACGTAATGCTTAAATACAGGAGTTTGCCCTCCCTGTATGTTTTAAATTCAGCAATGGAAACCAATGTATTTTTATAGCTCTGTCATCAGGAGGTTAAAATAGAGTGTACCAAGCTTTATACATTATTCCATTCAAATATTGGTGTTGTTTAAATATTCAAAGATATTCCTGTTTTCATTTTGCTTCTACAATGAAATGAAAATATTTAGAAGTGAAGAGAAATAGAGCCCCCATAAAGTCAGTGCAACTACTCTGCCTCACACTGATGTCTCTGGTTCAATTTCCTCATCTTGCATCAAATGGAAGATAAGGATGCTGCAAGTCCCCTTGCTCACAATGCCTGCAGCATTACTGCAAAAGCATTAGTATCCCTGAGAGATCTTTTTGGACAAATAGGATCCTGGTCATAGGATTTTTTCCTGTTCCATACTGTAGAATGGGGCTGAAAGGTACTGCATTGCCATTGTCCCATTTCTCAGAGAGGGAAGGTCACAAGTGTTTGCAAGGCATTTGAGTATTTCAGGGACAGAAGCTTCTTTCTATGGTATATTCTTTCTCAGGATATTTTCAATTATTGAGCCCATGGTTGTTTGATTCCTAAAAGTCATGGCATATCCTCATAATGGGTAAGCAGAAGAAAGTGAGAAGGGGAGGAAGATAACTTGGGGAAAAGCAGTTAAATATTCTTAGCATTAGGAAGACCTACATCTTTGAAGTATATGCCACTTTGTGGAAGTAGAATGTAATTGTTTTGATCTTATACGTACAGGCTGCGGTTTTGTAAAATCAAATGCATATTCAGGTGCTGTTTTCACACTTTTATTACAGCTTTTTGTGTGTGCCTCACTCCACCCTTCCATGCAGACATCAAAAATCCCTAGTTTACTTTATGGATGAATAAACTGAAAAATTATGCTGGGAAAAAAGAAACTCTTCTAGGCTGTTGACATAGAAGAATTCAGCTCTGAATATTTGTGTGAATCCTATCATTTCAGTGTTGAGTGTTTTTCCCCAGTATGTTCGTAACTTGGTGTGTCAAGTAGCAGGTTGAAGTGATATTTTTATATTTTTTTGAATGGAAGACTTTTTGTAAGTCAGAACAATTTGCCACATTTTTATCAATATACAGACAGAAGACTACAGCAAAGTACTTGTTGCAGCAAATAAGAAAGGAGGTACAGTTATCTACATGTGCATTCCAGGGGAAGGAGAAGTCATGCAAATGACCTGGGTGCATGTGTGTGTCTGTGCATTTATTTTTGAGATGGAAACAGCTGAAACCTGGCATGTGTCTTTTCAGAGAGTACAGTTTGATAAACAAAGCCTTTCTGATTGCATCATATCTCCAGACACTTTTGCTAAGGCTTCAGTTCACCGTAGTGATCTTTACATCCAAGCAAACAAATGCTCCTCTGCACATTTGCTGTCAAATACTTTGTCTTCCAATCATGTTGTTTTGAAGTGACTAAAATAATAATAATTTTCAAGAATTTAATCTTTGAGTCTGTCTTCACTCGTTCATTTTTCCTTAATGTGTTGTTTTGAAGTGGAAGATTTCTGAACTTTTTTTTTTAAATTTGAGTCACTATTTCTAGAGTATTTTTAAATCTCCCCAACTTTTTTTGAAAGCAAAAGCTAGTGAACATTATTTGCAGTAGGGGTTTTGACCCTTTTGAAGTACTGATATGGGCAGTTAGCTGGTCTTTAAATCTTAGCTTATCATAATGATCATGCATGTTTTTATTGCCACTTGGACATTTTTAGAGATCCTAAGTGTAATGTTCTCTCCATTCTATTGCTGTTTGTGTGGTCTTTTTATTAAACATAAAAAATCTAAGTAAACCCCATTACACTGTATATTTCTATAACCCTTTCTCTGAGCACAAAACTTCATGGGCTGGGACACCTCTTTTGGAGTTATGAATTTCTCTGAATTGAAATTATGATTATTTTTTTTTAGTTGTTTTTTTGGGGTTTTGTTTGTTTGATTTCTCAGCTTGTGAATTCAATAAATAGAAATAATGTGTTAAAACAGTTATAATGTGTCTACAGTGTGGAAAATCAGTGGCATGAGAGGAGTGCATTTACTGTGGCTCTTAGTGCTAATAAAAAGGTTTTGATTAATGAAGACTTTTTTTTTTCCTTGCACATTGTATTAGTGTTGCAGATGGGATGAAGTAGTGGCTTAACTAATTTCTGACTCCTCATAAATTGGAATGGTTATTTGACCTCTTCATATAATTATCCTGCTGCTCCTGATGGGGGAGATTTTTGTATGTGGAAAAAAGTGAACAGAAATACCTTCTCATTTGCACCTCAGGATTTTTTCCTGCTTTATATAGATAGCTGCCAATTTGTTATATATAACTCCTGCAATGGCATAGTGTGTCTGATGTCATCTGTCTCCTTTATCAGTACTCTTGTGAGTTTCTCTAAACAGAAAATACTTCTGAGGCAGTTTTTTATTCGCTGTTTCTTTTTTATCTGAAACGTTGACATTTTTTCTCATAGAGACCTTTGCCTTTTTGGTTTCATCTCTTTAGTAAAATTTGGGGTTGGTTTTTTTGTGGGGGTCAGTTCTGTTGTTCACTGCAAATCAGAAGTGGTAATGCTTTAGTGACTGCTGCTTCTCACAGCAGTAGGCTCTTTTCTCTAGTGGAAAGTGCAAGACTAGCATGTTTTTGCTTTTATAAGACTCAAAAGTTTGATGGACCTGACTACTAAAAATAAAAAAAAAAAACAACAAACCAAAACCACAATAAAACCTATATTTGAGATACCAGGATTCTGACATCAATGCTACTTTTTAAAAATTATTTTAGTAGAAATTGGAAATATAAATGTAAACAGTTTAACTGTCTAATGCATTCAGTGTGTGTGTGCCTAGACATCAGAAGGATAATGTAAAGCTAAGGCTAATGTAAAGCTGAGGCTTAAAGAGATTTTTAAAAAGGTACAATTATCTGTATGATTTTTAAGTCACATAAGAAATGTATTTTAGAACTTGCCAGTGATGGCTGATAATCACTTTGATATTTTGAAGAAAATGGTAGCTTTAAACAGATGATACAGAATTTATTTTTAAAAATGTATTGTGCTTATACAGTTGATGGCTTTTATTTCCATAATGTTTTTTACTACATAATTATACATCTTAATTACGTAATTACCGTCATAATTATTATGTAATTACGTGTAGTTCCACTAATTACAAAATCAGGAAGTGTAATTATCTACTAAAAACTTTCTGAAATCTTATTTGTTCACTAGAGATTATTTAAAAGACCAGTGACCTACTGAAGATGGTGTGCAGTGTTGTACATGATACCAGCACTCTTTTCCCCATCCTCATGGCCAGTGCATTTTGACAGGGTTGTAGAAGGACTTCCATGTCTAAATTGCCTTGACATGAGGATGGAAACCTCAACTGTATTGCCTGCAAATTTTTAGAGCCTCTTAATTTTTGCCGTTAATAGTCTATGTCTTTAAATTTAAAGATTCTGTAGCTGAACATGCAGAAAGTTGCATAGTTTGACTGAACATTTTGACATTATTTGCATTTTGGTTCAGGTGTCTGGTGTCAAGTATAAAGATGTTTAGAGAAGTTTGCTTACAGCTGTGTACATGTGGAGAGAAACCTTGACTCCACAAAAGATGGAGGGAATGCAGCTGATTTCTCATGGTCCAAACGTTTCTTGTATAGTGCAAAACTGCTTTTTAAGAATTGTTTTCCTGTATTGACATACACTCATGTCTGTATATTGTTTTATGACTGTTGCACATACTTGTTTATAAATCTGTCTAACTGTGCAGCTTGAAACCAAAACTAATTTACTGCATGTTATAGAAGAGAAACTCAATATTCAAGACATTCTGTGGTTCTTCTGTCCAGTTATTTTATTAAAACTGGGCAGTTAGAAACTCTATTTCCTATATATTAAATAAATCATGTGCTACCTCTAGTAGATTGCATGAAAAGAATAAAGTGTTAGATATGGTGGGGGCTTTTTTTTCCAATCTGTGCCACTGTGATGTATCAAAATTACATCAGAAATACAAAGCTTTCTCTCACACTCATCGTGACATCAAGCATTTATTTATTACATCACAGTATTAAACCAAACCACCAATGAAAAAAATACTTTCAGAAGCAGAAAACAGAATTAATTTGAAGGGAATAATTTTTAAAAAGTGATCACAACTTGTAATATTAATAAAAAGGAAGAAAAATGTAACCTCTGTGTCAGGGAAATGGTGACAAAGAAACATAAAGAAACTGGGGTGCTGGATTATTGACATTTCTGTGGAACATCTCTAGACTTAATACTTTGTTGCACATGTATCAGTGAGTAATTTTTCTGTGCCTGTTGCATAAGCCAACTGTTTTATTGTATCCTTGCCAAAAGCTGTTCTTAGCTCCCAAACTTGGCCTGGGTCCCTAGTTGATGTGAATCTGTCATCTTCTTGATGTTAAATGTTATTACCTCAACTCACATCTCCTAAGGAGGATCTGTCTTCAAACCAGCTTCAGTTATGTTGGCCATTGAAAGAAACACATGGAGTCATTATTTGTAAAAACAGGATTCTTATTTAATCTCCAAGATTTAAATTAATGCTGCAAATAAAATTATTTTAATTATTATACTTACTGAAATATAATAACTGCATGGGAGACATTTCTTTTGAAATATCTTTCTGTATTCTCAACAACCAAAGGATTTTTATCAAATACATGAAAATATAGTTATGCTCTTTTCTCTAAGAAATGGATGGAGATAAACTCTTTTTTTTTTATTAGGGACTAGCTAGCCATGTAGAGAATAGTGTAATGAAATATTGTTGTTTTATTCCATAGGGGACACAAAAATGGTCCACGATATGTGTATAAAAATGCAGCACAAGTCAAAGGAGGGTCTAAATGCAGCTTAAATTTGGTTTATTTAAATAAAAACATACTGCCCTCCATAAAGGAGTGTTCCATTTTTGCCATCTCTGCATCGGAGAAATGTGGTGGTATCAATTGATCCTGATTGATTTATTTCAGGGGGAGAGGGAGGAATTGAACACTTGCAGCCATGGGTGGTTACTGCCATGAAAATGCAGAGTGCATGAGAAAGTGTTTGGAGGACCTATTTCAGAAAAGTGTGTGTGAGCACAGCTGGTACCTCTTTGTCTCATGAGTGGTGCTTCCACTTGGTTTCAAGTCCCTCTCTCGGCAAAGTCACACTTGGTCTGTGACCTTTTTTAGTTATTTGGAGGTTGATCTCTTCATAACAATGCAACTACCCAAATTTCATGTTTCAGTCTAACGTAATTGGCTTTTGAGAACAAATTGGTCACCTTTGACAGGCCCAAACGTGGCTCAGTCTTGACACAAAAAAATTACAGCAGGGTGTTCTGTCCTGGCTTGTCCCTGTTCTGTGATGGGACTTGGGTGAAGGGGCAGCTGGTCAGGTCAGGGAGCTCTTTGTTTTGATCTAGCAGAAATAGGTTTGGAAGAAGCTGATTTGATTCTGCCAGGATTACAACTGTTAGATGCATATCAAAATGTTTTCCTATCTTATATTATTTAACTCAGAATATAATAATGTAATTATTTTGACATGAAAACATTACATACTGTGGTATTTCCACTTATCTTTAAATAGACATTTTTCACTTTGTGAGAGATGCATTGCAGTAAGACAAAACAAAAAATGTATTAAGAAGAGTGAGTGACAGCCTAAGCTAGTTTATTTATATTATAAAAACAAATAATATTTGACATTAATAGAATTTTACAGACTTGGAATTAAAACATTTAACTATATCTGGTAGTGTTTTATATTTCCAGTGTAACAATATGTGTTTCATAAACTAACAGTGGCAGATTTGTCAGATTAGTGTTTTTCTTCGAGACTGTGTTGCACAGCTGTGGGGGAGGGCAAAGGAGCATTGAAGGGACTTTTTTCCCCTCCTTTTTTTTGTGAACTGAGCCTGTAGTTTAAAGTATATTTAACGAAAATTAGAGGTGAGTGACCAAAACTGGAATAGTTAACATACTTATTAAGAGCCTTAACTGCCATGCTTTTGAAGAGTAATGGTAAACTATTGTAATCTGGACATGATATGTAAAATGTTTGTTATTTCGTATTTTAGATTTTATATTGGACAGGAATTAATGGGTTTGAAACTGATTTTTGTGAGTGAAATGTCATGATAACTTGAGACATAATTCAGTTGCTTCAAATATTACTTAATTTAAGAGGTCAAAGGTGTGGCTTCTTGGTTGGGAACAGGTGCCACACATACTCATTTTTTGAACACTCTCAGGGGTGGTGACTCCAGCATGTCCTTGGGCAGCCTGTTCCAATGCTTTACCACTCTTGCAGTGAAGAAATCTTTCCTAATATCCAACCTGAATCTTCACTGGCACAGCTCAAGGCTGTTTCCCATTGTCCTGTTGCTGGTTGCCTGGGAGGAGAGACTGACCCCCACCTGGCTACCACCTCCTTTCAGGCAGTTGTAGATGGTGATGAAGTCAGCCCTGAGCCTCCTCTTCTCCAGGCTGAACAACCCCAGCTCCCTCAGCTGCTCCTCACAGGAGTTTTGCACAAGACCCTTCACCAGCTTTGTTCCCCTTCTCTAGATACACTCTAGTTAAAAAAAAAAAAAAGAAAAGAAAGAGAGGTTCTTATCTGAAGGCTTAGTTCCTGAATGTCTGGGTGCAGTTTTAAAAACAGTATTTCTACTTTCGATTTCTGTTCTCCAAAGACGTATCAGCTGTTTTCCAGTTTAAGCCCCATTTCAGATACTGCAGTGATGGAAACAGCCATAAAGGTGGCCTGGACACAGTATGGAAATATTTTCTCAGTGTTTACCAAAAGAGAAAACTGTTAAAATTCAGAAATTACATGGGGAAGTGTCCATGCCTTTTTTAAATTTTGAATACTATCTTAAGACTTTGCTTAATTTTGGTTTTCTTGTATTGTTGTGGCAGATTTTTGAACACAAGAAGTATTAGTCAGGAGTTCCTATTTAGACAAAACATACATTTTATTTCAGTATTTATTAACATATAAGCATGCCTGTGTTTTCTAGCAAATACCAGAAAGGATTCTTTTTGTTCTCTTACAGCATTTAACACTAATGATTTTTGATACATGCATGTATTCTTTGTCCTGCTAGTGACTACTGATGCTACATTGACCCATAGGGCAAATAGGCCTTGTTTTAACCTGATCCTTCAGAACCCACTTTTGCCTGCGGTATCTGTGGGTTTCAAGGCAGCTGTGCTGTGTCTGGGTGCTGTTCTCACCACTTCTCCACTTCCAGGTATCTCCGTTGCCCTGGTAAAAAACACTCTCTCACTCATGTGGGTCCCGTGTTTGCTGAGCTTCTCCAACACAATCATAGAATGCTTTGGGCTGGAAGGGACCCTAAAGGTGATCTAGTTCCAACCCCTCTTCCATGAACAGGGACACTTTCCACTAGACCAGGTGGCTCCACTCAGCCTGCTGTCATGAAGATACATTTCAGAAAGTGAAGATATTCCTAAGCGGAAAGGACAAAGCAGTTCAGGTTATGGCAGCCACTATAAAACATTTGCCTTAACCTCTAGTGTAATAACTAGTAGGTGTGTATGATGGTAGCAGCTCATCAGCTACAGTCCCAGTGCATCAGTGCATTCTGGTTTTCCTTTTTGCAGTTCTATTAACGCCTTTTAAAGGGGAAATATGATCACCAGGATAGATTCTTGATAGGCATGCTGGGCTTTCAGGAGCCTTCTTTTTCACACTTTTTTTCTTAATAGTCTTACTAAAGATCCTTTGGAAATAGCATTCAGTTTTTCATAGAATCATAGAATCACAGAATCGATTGGGTTGGAAAAGACCTCCAAGATCATCGAGTCCAACCCTTGGTCCAACTCTAGTTCATTTACCAGATCATGGCACTCAGCGCCACGTCCAATCTCAGTTTAAAAATCTCTAGGGATGGTGAATCCACCACCTCTCCGGGCAGCCCATTCCAATGCCTGATTACTCTCTCTGTAAAGAATTTTTTTCTGATATCCAACTTAAATTTCCCCTGGCAGAGCTTGAGCCCATCGTGCCCCCTTGTTCTATTGCTGAGTGCCTGGGAGAAGAGACCAACCCCCACCTGGCCAGAACTTCCCTTCGGGTAGTTCTAGACAGTGCTGAGGTCACCTCTGAGCCTCCTCTTCTCCAGGCTAAACAACCCCAGCTCCCTCAGCCTCTCCCCATAGGACTTATGCTCCAGTCCCTTCACCAGCCTTGTTGCTCTTCTCTGGACCCGCTCCAGCACCTCAATATCCTTTGCTACTGTCAGCATCCAGTGTCACCTGCTGCATGTTTTAGACCTGTGTCCTTCCAGGCATTGAGGTGCTGCTGCTTTACTGTCATGAAAGCCCTAAGCTGCTGGTGGGTCAGCATCCTTCACAACAAAATACATGTGGAAGCAAAGTAACAGTACACTCAGGCTTTACAAAATTTTGTGATGATGAATGAAAGAAAGGTAAGATATTACCACAGGATAAGATAAACAGGTAATAACCATGGCAAAGCCTTACATTGCATGTTCATGTGTTAGGATGCCTTTCAGTTACTTTTCTGTGGGGCTCTGCCCTCTCTGTAGAAACAATGTTAGTGGTTCACCATTGCACTTCAAAAACTATGTTGCTCTTTGAGAGCATTTAAGCTGCTGACTATTTTGTGTAATGTAGCAATTGTAAAGTAAACATTTATTTTTCATGGGGAAGGGAAGGTTTCTAAGTTTTATTTATTTGCTTGGTTTTTGCTTCTTAAGAGACAGGTAAAGAACTTCCAGTTGTTGTCACATCCAAATCCATGGCACTATGTTGGTACTGTAGTCAAGGGCCAAGCAAAATATTAATACTAAGGTAACTTTTTATTAGGGGCTTGTGGGATTTTCTGTTAAACCAGTTGTATTTTGTAAAGAAAAGGAGAAATTCCTGTTCTGAATTACAAGAGGAAAGAGCATTAGTGCAAAATAAGAATAAAGACATAAAAGAACAAAACAGATGTATGAAGTGAATTTGAAAAAAAACAATCCTAAAATTCTCACTATGGAAAATGCAGGAGAGAGTCATGAGACACTGAAATGTTGGGGAGTTTTGCAGAGGCAACAGTAAATGAAACTAATTTGCAGTACAGCTGGACAGTCAAATAGTTCATTGCAAAATGTAGCCTTTATTGAAAATGTGCACAGTCATAGACACAGCCTTAAATTGGCATTAGTCATCTCTGAAAGAATTCTAGACTTGGGTTGATTTGAAAACAGATAATTTTGTATCATCTTGTTCTGGATGTGTATAGTGAGGAAAGGAAAAGGTCTCTAGAAAAATATGCGGCAAAGAAGGTTTTTTATTGTCCCTTAAACATAAAATATGATTTGGGAGGAAATCTCTCTGCAGAAATCAGCAGTTTTACAGATGGAGTACATCCTTTTGGAAGTTCCTTCTGCAGGCTCAAGCTGATGTTTTTGAAATGTCTGGAGTAGACCAGTATTTCTGTTGAATACCAAATTTTTTGAAGGCCATTATTATGATAAACCATGTTCTTAGCATAATTCAAATTGGTATATATACTTTGATTTTAAAAATTGAGTTGTTTTGAGAGTGGGAACTGCAAACAGCATCAAGGAAAAAATACTGTTATACAGCAATTTTTACATTTAAGACTTACTAACAACATGGGTGCTTTTTGTCACCAACTGGGCTTAGTTAAGAGAGGCTCAGGAATGCCTGAAGGTCAAACAAACTTTTCATTGTAAAGCAAAGCTCTCTAGAGCAATATATCGTAATTATAAGGATAATATAAATTACCCCAGTGACAGACCTTTTATATAGTAAGAAGCCACCCTTATCTTTTAGCTGATATACATTACCTTTAAAAAAGTGAGTGAATTAGGAAATAGGCTATGGTAGGGAACAACAGGGAGCTTAGGAATGAGTAAGGGTACATATAAAGGTTTTCCCTGTAGTAGAGGAAATCCATCATATGCTTTGCTTCGCTGGATGCAAAGCAGGGAGAGGAGTGAACAGAAGATCCTTAGTCTTTCATTGGGTAGGATTTTCTACTCAGACATAGATGATCTACCATGGAATGTGCCTCTCAAAATGGTGTGTGTATTGCAATAGTTGAGACAAAATTTATCACTCACACTAAACATGCAGCAGGTCCTAGTAGAGATGAGAGACGAATATTCCTAAAGTAAATAGCTCAAAAGGCCAAGAGGTCACAGTTAAATGCAGTAACCAAGGGACTACATCCATCTCCCTTCTCTCCTGGCCATGATATGCCTTGCTGTTTTTCTAGTGTTGAGCCTATAAGAAGTGATTTTTTGTATGAATACAAGAGAGATGAGATCCACTTCTGCACAGAAAATACCAGGTCAGTCTTAGCAAAAGAATCACAGAATGGCTGAGGCAATGAGGCACCTCCCGAGATCAATCTAGTCTTAACTCCTTGCTCAGAGCAGAATTAGCTATAGCAGATTGCTCAGGGCCACGTGCACTTGGGGTTTAAGTATTTCTGTGAACAGAAGCCCCACAGCTTCTCTGGGCAAACCATTCTACCATTTGACCACTCTCACAGTAACGAAGGTACTGTGTTTACATGGAATTCCATGTATCTCAGTTTGTGCTCAGTTTCTCTCAGTCTTTCGCTGGGCACCACTGAGAGAAGCCTGACTCCACCTTTACTGACTATATCAGGTGTTCTCCTTGAGCTTTCTCCTCTCCAGGCTGAGCAGTCTCAGCTCTCTCAGCCTCTCCTTGAATGATGGATGTTCCAGCCCCTGTAAGCATCTTTGCAGCCCTTTTGTTGCACTCACTCCAGTAAGTCCCTGTCTCATGCACTGGGGAGCCAGCGCTGGACCCACAGCACTCCAGATGTGTCTCCCCAGGAGCAAAGGAGGAAGCTCATCTCCCTGAACATGATGGTGATGCTCTGGCTAATGCAGCCCAGGCTGCTGTTGCCTTCTGTAGTGGTTTAGCTAGGCCTGAAATTAGCAGGCTCAGAGAATCTATGTGGATTGGGAGACAGCTCTCACCTGACTGGGTAACCAAGGAAGTATTTCATACCAGATGGCACAAACTTAAGATATGGGGCAGCAGTGGGAGGTGTTAGTTCAGTTCCATTACGGCTGAAGTACAGAGAAGACTGCTGCAGTTGTTCTGCTCTGTTGGGCCCTGCTCCTGCTGCCTCTGCTTGCATTTTGTTTGAATTCAGGGAAGTAGAAATATTTTGTTGTTATACTTTCTTGCAGGGTGTCTTTTAGAGTACTCATAGATTTAGAGGAATACACTTTGTATTAATTGGGGAGTGGGAAGTTATTTCTTGTTATATATATGTAACTTGTGTAAGTGTGTGTTATATTGTAGTTTTCTCTTAATTTTTTCTGTATAAATACATGTAGTTAGTTTCAGCATAAACCTGGTTTGAGGGGGTTTTTTTCCTCTGCCTCTTCTTTTTCCCTTGGCTGGTTGGGGGGAGGAGGAACCCTTTTCACTCTGTCCTGGACAGTTGGCATTTTGCCAGCTCAACCCAAGTCACCTTCTTTGCGAGTGCTCATTGCTGGTTCACGTTCAACATGTTGTATACACACTTCTTACCTTGTTATATAGGTTATTGTGTGTGTAGGTACTGAGTGAGATGGGGCTTTGCTATTCTCTTTGTGTGTAGGTAAAGCAAAGTGAGAATTCCAGTGGAGAAAATTCCCTGCAAAGGAATGCACTTCATTGCCTCTGGCTTTGGGGTCTCAAAGTTCAAGCATTTGTATGTGAGTCTATCAGGCTGTGCTCCTTCATATTATGGTGAGAATTAGGCAGTTCTAGGACATGACTCAGCTGATCTCATCTATACCAGGCTAGTGTGGATCACACCTGAGAAATGCCTCTTCTTGTTTCACTGGTGATTACAGAGGTCCATGGTGACCAGTTCAGATCTACAAAGCAGTATTACTGGAAATATTATACCAGAGACATATTACCATGTCAAATGCCAAATGGGGAAAACTGATATATACAGCACTCCAGTCACCTCAAGGTTTTTCATCAAAGAATTAAAAAATAACATCAAAGTAGTTTTCTTTATCCTTCTTCAGTTACAACCTCTGTTGACTAAAGCAAAGTGAATAAAGTATATTGTTCTGCATTCCAGAATAACCTCATTCTAAAGTGTACATAGCTAATTGTAAAGACCTGAGGAATGGCATCCAGTCATAAATGTTAACCATAAGGAGGCAGAATCCTGTAACTCCCACCACTCCTTTAGAAAAGTCCTTCTTGAGGTCTGCAAACCAGCCTGTTAAAAATCACTTTCAGAAGAGAGTTCTGGCTTCTGTCACAGGAGCAGGCTGTTTTATGGTTATTTGTAGAGAAGCAGAGGGTGTAATTCTTCTATACCAGTACTATTTTTTGAAGGGACAAATCTAGATACTAAACTTGTATGGGGTCATTTGGAAATTAATTTACAGTCTTCAAGGTGAACAGCTGTTATCTATTAATAGCTACTTTTTACCTACAAAATATTTTAGCAGTTAAAAGCCAACTCCATCAAACTCTGCTTTTTCCTATTCAGTAAATACAGGGATTTTGATAACTCCAGGCCAAGTTATCATGAGGAGGAGTTTAATATTCTACAGATCATAGCACATAATCTTTTTTCTTTCTGCTTGAATGTCAAGCATGAAAAAGGAAAAAAATGTATTTACAAAGTTGACTTTAGAAGGCCCTTTAAAATATATTTCCTTACAACAGAGCAGCGTCGGATAATCCATTATTTTACTTGTAGACCCTCTTTAAGGAGGGCGGAAGACAAAAGGCATGCACAGATTTGTAAGTGTATCAAGTTAGTACTCTAAGATCAAAGGCTATCTCTGCCTGAGGGACTCTTCACATTCTCTTCCAGATCAGCTGCAACATCAGAGACAGGAAAATCTACTTGCAAAGCATTTTATTTGCTGTGTGTTCAGTCTCCTGTCATCTGCTAATGCAATCTTTGTCAGAAAGTACTTAATGTTGTGGTACCCAAGTAACCTGCTTCCCTGTTTCACGAGCATTGTTCTGCTGAATACTTGTCTCCCATATTCCCTGTTCAAGATTGCAGACTTTTCACAAATAGGAGATGATCAGCAGACTTGCTTCTCTGGGGGAGGGAAAGAAAACAACTGTATTGGTGTCCTAGTAGTGGGGCTGGTTGCATCAATTGGACAGAGTGTATTGTTGTGTTCTTGGTGTATTATTGGCAGCTGAGCCTGTGATCTCTCACTGTTTCAGAATGGTTGGTCTCATGTTCAGTTGAAGGGCAGGATACAAGAATACAAATTCTTGTAAATCATGTGGGTGAGGGTCTTCTAAAAGAAAGAATTTTGACTTCTGTGTCAGAATAGTTGCAGACATGTATTTTATCTACCTTGATGTGTGATTTATTGGGAGGATTTGGGAGAAGCATACAGGGAGAAACAGGAAAAGAAAAGCTGTTAAACATTCAAATGTTTGGGTTTCATTTTCTTTTTAAATTGGCCAATGTGTTAACACAGAATAATGCATTTCTTCATGTGACTGTATACCAGGTTAGAGTGTGGGTGATGTTCCCACATGCTGAACTCTGGTGATCCTTCGTCTTCTCAACTCATTTCCCCGGCATTGCAAAGTGAAGTTGGCAGGGAGTAGTTTGTCTCATTTGCTCTGTGAAAAGCTTGTTTTTCAGAAGTTGGTCCAAGTTGCTTTTCTGAAGAGCGTATAAGCCTCACCAGGAGTGTAACCTCAGTTGCTTAGTGGCATTCAGTGTGCATTTTGTGAGTGGCTAATTATTTCTTGGACTCCTTCATCTTTGATGAAGTCTAATTAAATTAGGAACAGGTCACTTAGATTTGCCAGAAATTATTTCATTTTCCCCAGTTTATCTCATACCTGTGAAGATGACTGTACTGAAATTGTTCCCTTAGCGTGCAGCACTGTGACAAGAGAATTTCAACTCTGTCATGTGAAAAAATAAAATACCCCTCTTTCAATTTGTGCTGGAATAGTTCTTGCATATCATTTGTGCTTACATCGTTTGTTGCTTACAGTTTGTAAACCAACATGTGTAACCAGTGGACATCAGGGAATTGGATGTCCCTGGTCCCAGGTACTAGTGGTAATGGATGTCAGGTGACTGTAGCACCAGCAGCTCCTGAAGTCAGCTGTTTCCTGAGAAGGTTTGAGTCTATAATGCACAGTAGGACTAGACTGACAGGGAAAAAAGGAGAAAATTTAAAGTTTAAGAAGAAGGGGAAATGGACACTTAATTCCTGTATTGCTAAAAGCACATGAGTGTATCCAAGAATAACAGTATGCTGGCAGCTTCTTTCATTTAAATACATACTTTGAGGGTGCATAGACAGGTGCTGTGTACCTCTAGGCATATGTACCTGTATGTATCTATAGGTATGGGTCCCTTGCAAGCAACTACTGCAGTATTTTGATGATGTTCTTGTAGAGGATGATGTAAGACTCCTCTGCACATGGTCTGAAAGAATCCTGTGTTGGGCACACATTCCAGAAATGTATCTGAGCAGCCAGATTCTGTGGGATTTTTATTCTGGAATTATGTATATCACTAAGAATTTTACATTTGTTTGTTCCTCACAGTCAGATAAGCATTTACTGTAAGGTGGGCAGCATTTTATTGAATATGGGGGTGGTTTTGAATATATCAGGTTCCCTTTCACATAGAGAGATACTTTCTATCATCTTATCTTTTTTTTTCTTGTGTTTTGGGGATCTATTTTGCCTCCTAATCTGTAAAATACTGTGTGGGAAGTAGTGAAGGTGAGTAAGGTTGAAAATGACAGTGAGTTAGATTTCAGATCTTTGAGACTGCAGCAGAAAATCATGTTCAAAAAATGTGCTGTGATAAAGTTGATATGTAACTAACAGTCTAGAGCTTTAATTGGGATAAATCTGGTTGTTATCAAATACTTGAACAAAAAGTCAGGAGTAAGTTGGGCCAAGTGTTTATTAAGTGTATATTTATCTGTTTGCATTTCAAGCCTTTTGGGATTAAATATCTGTTTGTATTTCAAGCCTTTTGGGATTAAATATCTCATGTCATGGTTGTTCTTTGACCAAGGTTGTGTGCTTTCTGGCTTATCATAAGCAAAATAAAGTAATGGTATTTAATTCTGATCACAAGGCATTTTTATTTTGTTTCTAGTTGCTCTTCTGTGCAAGCAGCAAATGTTTTAGTCAGTTGTCATCTTTGCTGTTATAGTGACTGTTTTTGACAGAGCAATTTGCTTTCAGGTGTCTTGTTTTACTCTTTTGTTTGCTGTCCTTACACCTGATGTTGTGGGAAAGTCATTTCCTCAAACCAGCAGTGGTGACGATTTGAGTAAGTAAATGGCCTTTGAATTCCAAGTCTTGCAGCAGCACTGATGTGCTGGTACACAAGATCATCATTCTCCAGAAAAGGCTTCTCTACCAGTCATCTCCTGTTACAATCAAAGTTGCGTTTTAGACAATTCTGCAGGATTTGAAACTCTTTCAAAAATTTCCTCTCATGCAGATGAAAGGAAACTAAGGAGTGACTGAAGGGATACAGTCTGGCATGGTGTTCCACTGGTAGGTAGTTTCAGTCTCATTAAGCAGTAGTTTCAGTAGCTTCTGGAAAGATTTTGTCAGCCTGTGGCCTCCAAGATCAAAATCCACAAAGCTAGAGCATGGCAAGCTTGACAGATATGATAGAGAAGACAACACACCTCAGTATATGATAGAGAAGACAACACACCTCAGTGTTTTTTGAGTGGAAAATAATGAATCTGTGTATTTTTACTTACATGAATTACATGGAGGCTTGTTCTGCTTTTGAAAGTGTGTATTCTTTGTGTGTAACAGCCTTTATACTGTTACTAGTAATAGGTGTGCTTATTTGATTGCAGCCAAATATTCATATTTAATATGAGCAAGAACTCATAAAATCCATTTTAATATGAAATAAAATTGAAACACCTCATAAAGAGCAGTAAAACTTCTGTAGTCGAGTTGCAGTGGGTTATTGCTGTTACTGCAGCACCCAACTGCACCTTTCATTAGATATTTGACCATTCTATTTTAATTTTTTGGCTTTTGTGGGTTTAAGCAATAACTTGATGTATAAGATGCTCTTACTGGGAGAATTCCTTTCCACTCTTCTCTTATTATAGCGCAGGGCTTTAACTGGTTTTGAATATTTTAAGAGTTTCTGGTTCTGTAAAAATGGATTAATTGCTTTTTAAAGCAGGCCATGTTAGCAGATGTTGATAGGTCTCCTTGCATCTCTTTCCAGTGTTTTTGTGAGCAACTGATCAAATTAGATTTATCACTCTTGTCTTGCGGTGATTTTAAATTGAAATGGAATATGTTAAAGCAGCCAACCACGCTGATTATATTGCAAGCCTCATTTAATGCTGTACTTTCACACATTATAGTGAAAAGCAGGATTTTGTTGAATGCATGATTGTGACTGTACCTTTAGCAACTCTGAAGGTCATCAGTAATCGGTGCTTAATTTATTAGTGTTAGACACCTGATTTCTGAAAGGGTGTTCCACAATACAACCTATACATTAAAAGTGGAGGGAGGGGGGAAATCACTTTGTTATATAACATATTTTACCAATATGCTTTTCTTGAAACCATCCAAGTCCTTACTGGTCAGTATGTTGCTGCATTGAAACCTTTGTATGGAACAGGGCACTTGTTGTTCATAGAGAGCAAAGCTGTCCATTCTGAAATAGAGGCACTGGACAGTACATTAGACATTATCATAGAATCATAGAAAGGCTTGGCTTGAATGGGACCTTAAAGATGATCTAGTTCCAACCCCCCATCCCATCATATTAAGGGGTGCCCCACTAGATCAGGTTGCTTAGAGCCCCATCCAACCTGGTCTCGAACACTTCCAGTGATGAGGCAATGTAGATACAGCAGTGTGTTGTTAGAAAGCTGTTCCTCCCAGGTTATCAGATGACAGTATTTTCCTTCAGTGTTAACAATAATAAAATGTGTTTCTTAAAGCTTTCCCTTGTGTTTTATTAACTGACACCTTCTCATAATGTATGGGAAGCTTGGTAGAATCTTCTAGTTGAAAGTCAATAGAAATGCTGAAGGAATAAGTTTTTACACAAAATCCCTGTATCCCTCTCCTTACTGTTGTCTTTGAAAATAAATCTCTCTGTGATTCCCCTGTGCTTGCTCAGTTGTAAATGTCCTAGAAGTTAACATTGTGAATATTTGGTGTTTGCAAAGTGGTTAAATTCACATTTCAAAGCAAATTTTTCAGGTTTGTGCATAGCTTAATGCAAAAGAATAGTAACTGCACCATAGCTTTCAACAGGGATTCTTGTGTTATTTTTGAAAAATGTTGCATAGGCTTTTAATGTAATTTATGCACACAAAAATTATTACTTATTCCAGCATTTTAAAAATATTTTAGAGTGCTCTGTCATTTTTTGTCTGACTGTTTCCTTTTCTAGAAATCCTTTGGGAAAGCAGTAGATGTGCCTTGGTGTCCAGACAGCAGTTGCTAGTCTGGGGAAAAGTCTAGGCATGAGTCACTTGGTCTTTATATGGATGGCACTGGCACTGAGTGAGGCTGGAGTTCCTCTCTTAGCTTAGCCTTTGATTTACCAGAAGCCAGCTGGATATGAAGCGAATGTTTCTTGTGATAACTTGGTCAAAATAGGTTTCATGCCAACCCTCAATAGCTTAAAGTTAACATTAATTAGTGTTTTCCTTTTAATTTGTCTAAGTATATACTTTAATATCCTTTGAAGAAAAGCCACTGCAGTGGCTAAAAGATAACAGTTGAACTCTCCAAAATGTTTAGTTTCTCTTTAGTTTTGCTGCTCTTAAAGAGCCACAACCAAGAAATAAAAGTGAAGAGGAGTTATCCTAGAATATTGGTATGCAAAGATGATTCACCCTATACGTTTTGTTACTTATGTATAGAAAGCAGCTGTAGCCTTTGTGTTGCCTGTGCAGCAGCAGGTTTCACAAGTTGTTTCCATTTGTCTTAAATAACTCCATGGTCTGCAGTGAGGTTTTGTGGTTATTTCTCAGTTGTCTCCATAGATTTTATGGCTAAAACTTTAATTTTTGTTGTCAGACTTCAAGTCTAGTTGCACTAAAAGTTTTTACTTAGCTATTTCATATAAATCCATTCTCAGGATAAATTGTGTCAGTGATGTACATGACATACCTAGATGCTGTCTACTGACTTCTTCGCAGTGTTTTTTTGGGTTTTTCATATTTCGAAGTCTGATTTGTTAAGAAATGGTCAAGAAGAGAGTAAAGCTGTCATCTGCTTGGTACTTCCTTTCACATAAATATGAAAATTGAAGTTGCTGTATTTAGATATCGTCTTAGTGGTCCAGTGTAGTTTATCTTCACAAATGGTAAACAACAGAGGAATTCTCTTGTTGTGCTGCAGGATTTTCAGACACCCTCTTCATAAAATATTTAACTTCTATTCAAGAAATTCTTTAAACATTCAGTGATAATGCAAAGTAGCTCATTGATCACAGTCTCAAAAAGTCACATTAAAAAAAGGGAAAAAATGTACAGATTATTTTGGCCAGGAATTGCTTACATGAGGAGTTATACTTTTGTGAGTTTAGGAACTCATGGTCAAACCTATGGTGTGTCTTCGATGAACTTAAAATTATACACAGAAGCAGAATTAATAATGCAAAGGGCAGTAGCCAATACAGGAGTGTAAGTTAATTCTTGATATAGAAAAAGCTCCCTTATTGAGCTCTGTTTCAGAGAGATGTTCCCAAGACTAAAGAATTGTGTCCATTTTAAACATATATATTCAATTCCTTGATCAAAAACCCCTCCCACTCTTGTGTGTCTTCATGGGATGGGTATCTCTGCTTGGGTCTTTTCTGACCAGCTTAAGTTCATATCTGTGGTGTCTGAATAATCATTTTGAATATAGGACTTTCACTAGTGTACTGACTAAAATATAACATAAGCACCATCTATTGAGGTGCTGGAGCGAGTCCAGAGAAGAGCAACAAGGCTGGTGAAGGGACTGGAGCACAAGCCCTATGGGGAGAGGCTGAGGGAGCTGGGCTTGTTTAGCCTGGAGAAGAGGAGGCTCAGAGGTGTCCTCAGCACTGTCTATAACTACCTGAAGGGAAGTTCTAGCCAGGTGGGGGCTGGTCTCTTCTCCCAGGCACTCAGCAATAGGACAAGGGGGCATGGGCTTAAGCTCTGCCAGGGGAAATTTAAGTTGGATATCAGAAAAAAATTCTTTGCAGAGAGAGTAATCAGGCATTGGAATGGGCTGCCCAGAGAGGGGGTGGATTCACCATCCCTAGAGATTTTTAAACGCAGATTGGACGTGGCACTGAGTGCCATGATCTGGTAAATGGACTGGAGTTGGACCAAGGGTTGGACTCGATGATCTTGGAGGTCTTTTCCAACCCAATCGATTCTATGATTCTATGATCCATGTGCAGGATACTTAAAATTCCTGGAGGCTAAATATTGATTTTGGGAAGTAGTTGCCAGTATCAACCTAATGCTATAATATTTACTCAAATCTAATCAACTATATTAACCAGTTCTCAGCACTGATTCTGAGGCTTTTCCTTTGGCCCAGAGTGTTCATGTTTGTTTCTAGATTCAATGGATCTATATATTTGCAGATTTTTAAATCACTTCAATGTTTCTTCTGTTTAGATGAGTTTCAGCAATAGTAGTTTTCTGTGAGGAGGAAGTTCTAGTTTTATCTTCACATAAAGTTTGTAATTAAACATAAAAATACTATTTTCTTCATTGTCAGAAATCGAATTGCTAAGAAAACATTTGGGTCTGTCATCTGCAGAGCAATAGATCTGTCTAATGGAAGGGACTCAAAAGTTCATTTTCCTGCTCAGTTCCTACCATCTCAATTGTGGAGTGTTTAGTCATCTGAACCTGTGATTGTGTAGTGGATTATGTGTTCTAAAACCAATTATAGCTGTGAATAGTACCTGATATTGTCAAGAGTTGTTCACAGTTTCACTCTCATGAAAAAAGGCCCATTTGTAGTAGTGTAGACAATTTCACTTGGCATAACATGCTTACATCTTCTTAGCCTCAGAACAAAACTGAGTTAAAAGGGAATCATCACTTTGCATGATCTCTAACAAATTAGTGCTTTACTAAATCTTCACATCCATCTTAACCCTTAGGTTTTCCCTTCTCATGTGGTGAACGATGACCTTCCTTCACTATGTGTGCCCTAATGCATCTTGCCCATTTCACTCTCTGTGAAATAGTGTCTTATGGAAGATAAAAATGCAGTAAAAAGTAGGGTATTGGAAACTTTTGGCATTAACATTTCAATTTTCCTCAGTTTGAGTTTTCCTTCCACTCTTTCAGTGTGAAAGTTTGCCTTGTCCAGTGTGATTTTATCCTCTTAATGGTTGGTTTTATTGCATATGGTGAAGAAGGCTGTACCATAAAGAGTGACAGCCTTCTAGTGGAAGTGAGTGACCTATTGCTGTGTAACATTAATTAGATAGTGCTACATGCTTAAAAATTCTTTTAGACCCTGAAAAGTTCACAGAGGTTCAAAAAGTAGCTGGAAACATTTGTGGAAGGAAAAGTCAACCCAGAGTTACTCTGCACAGGGAGAGCACTATCCATTCAGGAAGTTACTCGACTTTCCAGGTTGTTGGAAGATGGTTTTGTAAGCCACAGCTGTGTCATGATTCATCCAGGGTATCTGTTTTTCTTCTCTCCAAGGTAGAGTTTGACACTGGACTGACCTTAGTCAGACCAAGTATGACTCTTTTTCCTTTGTAGTGAAACATTCTCCTGTTGTGAAGAGTGTAACATCTTATAAAAGGAGGATGTATGTGTGTCCTAATGGACAGGAGACATTGCTTTCCTCAGCATTGTTGTGGGATTGGCAGGATGACATATAATGCGTTCTTCCCTTTGCAGAAGCTGGATTGTTGCTGCAGTGCTCATTACTCACTGATAGGCTGTGAGCAGTCATGTTGCCTTCTGATCCTAACTTTTATTTCATCAGTGACCCAAGGAATTTGAGTAACTCAGTGCTGTTGTTTAAAATGTATACGAAGGTTGCAGAGGGTCAAGCCAGGTAGTTAAATACAAAGTATAGTAAGACCATGACTATTCCTCCCTCCCTCGAAGAGTGACCTTTGAAACTTATCTTCAGTCTGCTCTTTAAGTGGCCATTCTGAGTTGCCTGCAGCAAATCTTCATTGTTCTCATCTTTTTCTTTTTCATGAGTGTCACAACAGCAGTTAGTCATTCATCTACACCTCAGTGTAGATGCTGTGTCAAGTGAAAGCAAGGTGGAGATTCTTTATTAAATTTCATTTTAGGCTTTCTAATACAACTTTTAAGAAGCTTAGCAAATTCTTTTATCTTGGTTTTAGTCTTGGTCTTTATCTTGGTTTTGCACACCTCATTCAAAATGTGCAGGTGACTATCATATGCTAGATACTTGGTTTCACTATTGCTATCAAAAGTTAATTTATCAGTTTCAACAAAATTACTGTGCATTCCTGCTTTAATTGCAGATATAAATTTTAAGTTTCAAGATCCAGGTCTTTTGTTGTATTCTTTCCTTCCTGTGTGAGAGACAGGAGTGAAGCTTTCACCCTTGAAGACTTGTGAGCTTTTGGTGAGGCTGAACACTTCCCAAATTTAAATAGTGTAAAAATGCCTCACAGAGGATGACTTACAGTAACTCTGACTTGAGCATCTTTAGTAGCAGAAGAGAAATGTTTTGTGCTATCAAAAATACAGATGCCAGCATCTCTGAAACAAAAACTGGAAATGTGGTGTAGTGGTTTACTTGTTTTTCACAAGACTGTTTTCACATCATTAGTTATTATTTGTATTCTGCTGCTATCTAGAGGTCTAGTGCATGACAAATAGCTAATCTTTAAGACCATTCTTGCCTATAGAATTGGCACTGCTAAGGGAAGAGTAGTTCAGAGAGGAAGAGGTGCTGTGCAACCTGTCCTACAGACAGAAAATTAAGTCTGAATTCAGCAACTGTTGTAAAATGGTGGCAAAACTGAGCATAGCACCTAGATATTTTGAATGAAGATTCAGTGCTCAACAGCTGTAAATACAGCATAAATACTCTGTTCTTTTTATGTTTCTCTAATGATGCAAATAAAACAGGAAACTGATAGTGTCTTCCAGATAGTGATATATTTCGGTTTCATGAGCATTTGCAGTAGAGGAGTTTATAATAAGCATTAATAAGTGCTAGGAACTGTGAAAACTCTTGGTCAAGCCTTGCTAGCAGGTTTCTTAATTAATTTTTTTTCTAATTTATTCTATGGGTTTTATACACTCCTTGACTTGTCTTGGTTGTCTTGACCTTGCTCAGGTCTGGTTTTTTGATATTGTGCAGGATTTCTGTTTATTTGCTTTTCTTTCTGATGTTCAACCTGAATCTCCCCCCCGGTGCAGTTTGAGGCTATGTCCTCTCCTGCTGTCGCTGGTTGCCTGGAAGAAGAGACCGACCCCCACGTGGCCACAACCTCCTCTCAGGTGGTTGCAGAGAGTGATAAGGTCTGAGCCTCCTTTTCTTCAAGCTAAACAACCTCAGCCACCTCAGCTGCTCCTCATAGGACTGCTCTGTAGACCATCCGCCAGGTTCCTTGCCCTTCCCTGGACATGCTCCAGCACCTCAGTGTGCTTCAAGTGAGCAGCCCAGAACTGGACACAGTACTTGAGGTGTGGCCTCACCAGTGATGAATCCTTTTATGTGATTCCATCTATAATTGAATCCTGCTTACAGAATCAAAAGCTCTACAAAGCTGAGTTTCATTTTGAACAGGCTTGCATAGCACAGTGCATTTTAGTTCTCTCACTCTACAAAGAACTGTGTGATCTGTATTTGCAACTGGTTAACCTAAGGAAAATGAGTTTCAGGGTTACCAGGTCATTCATCTCTTACTGCCACCTCATTTTTGCAACATGATTAGCAATTGGACAAAAGGAAAAATAGATTTATGATTGTAAAGCAGACACCGAGAAGCTCAATAAGTATATTTTTCTGTTATAGAATAATTCATTGGAAAACAGAAAAAAGAGGATGCAGGGCCAGTTACATATCATGGGAAAATGAGTGTCTTCTGACTCTGCCATAATAATCATTTCCTTCTTCCCCATTTCTTCTAAGCAAATATACTTGGGGTGCTCTTCAGTGATAGTATATACAAAGGATATCCTCCAAAAAGAGATTGGCAGGTTTAATTTGTTTGATGTGTGCAATCACAGTCCATGTTAAATTCAAAATGTGTGTCCAATCAAGGGTTCAATATAGAAAAGAGGCAGTAACAAGCATGCAGTACGCTGTAATAAAGAAATCTGTTGATTGAAAACAGTTTGTATATTTTGGAAATGATAGGGAATGTAATTGGTAAGAAAGAAAAGGATAGGGCTTCATAAATAATAGGAAATAGAGCATATTTTTTCCACTGATAATGCTAACTCAATTTAACAATATTCTGGTACTGAATTTTCCTGTTCAGTAAAATAGGTCTGGTAGATCTTGCAGTACTCCTAAATTTCATGATTAATGGAAAGAGCTCTTTATTTTGATGGTGCCAGCTTCAGTGTGTTGAATTTCAGCTATTATGACCCTCTCCTTTTCGCTCATCCTTTTTTCCTTCTGTCTCCTAACTTTTAGGAAGTATATATGAAGAAGGAGAGGATTTGGCAGGTGAGCTTTTCAGTCAGACATGGCTCTTTTAAAATACAGCTCTCAGAGTGCTTTTATGAACTTTCAAAGGCTATTTGGTTGACTCAATAAGATGAAAAGACCTTGATGTGTCAGGCTACCTTCAGTATGACTTACAAACTTTAATGATTCTAAACCGAATCATAATTGAAGCCCAGGACCAGCTTAACAATTCACCCTTGCTCTGCGCCACACCTTCTGTACAGTCTTTCTTTTTTTGCTGCAGTTCACTTGCAAGAACTCTTTTTATTTATGGAGCAGTAAGTACTTGAATAGACTTTTAGCATATGGATCATATCTATGCTGTGTTGAAACACTGCCAATCTTGAAAACAGTCAGAGTTTGTAGCCCTATTTAGTTTTACGAAGTTTCTGAGGATCATATTGCTCTTTTGTTTCTTGTGTTTTTTGTGATCATATATGTAGCTCATATTGGGATATTAATGTATATTTTTCAAAAGACTGTGCTAGATGGACATACAGCTGCAGCTGTTTATGTGGTAATTGTTATGGTACTTTAAAACTCTTATAATCCAGGAGAAGGAAGTACTTGAGAGTCAAAGCGAGGAAATATTGCAGCTAACAATGCAGGGGTTTTGTGGGGAAAGATTAATTTATTGTTATGTTTCTCAGTCATTTTATGTTTTGCATTGAGATAATATGTTAGTCATTGTGTTTTATGAGGTTAACCAATATTTGGAGATAAAATTATACCTAAGTGGTCATGGTAGTTGTGGGAAATATAATTCTGTCAGGCTGAATTTTTGTTCAAGTATTCTTATCTGATGATCATAAATATTATGACATTTTGAAGAAGTGCTCTTAAGACTAAAAAAAAAAAATCAGTATATGCAAAAATGTGAAGATGTCCCTATTAGTTTGAGCAGTTGGGCTGTATCAATCAGGCTGTGAGCTTGGGGCCGAGGAATGGTTGGTACCTCTGCACGTGGTGATTTCAGGAGGTGACAGGTGTCTGTGCAGTGGAAGCCACTGCTGGCAAATCCAACAGAATCTGATGGTTAGTGCTAGTAAGTGAGCCCACAGAAAGGGTATTCCTCATCAAAGATCTACGTGGATGGTGTGATACCCCTAACAAATTTAGAATGAAATAACATCCGTTTGGAGGCATTTAAAATTACTCTGCACTTTGTGGGCTCAGTGACCTCACAGGGACAGCTGATCATTTGCTCTTGTACAATAATATTTGAATCTTCTTTTACTGAGTCTTTGGGTTCGATACTTCCCTCCCCAGAATTGATGCAGAAGATTCCATAAAAGCATGAATTGTCAGACACGTTAAAGGCTTTATTCTTCCTCAAGAACTTCAGGCTGAATCTCGGGACCTCATCAGATATTTGCTCTGTAAAACCTGTGACTCAGAATAAAGATGATTTTTACATAAACCTGAAGTGTAGAAAGGATAATAAATGTGATTTTAGAGTGAGCAATGAGCAAAAAGCAATCTGTTTTTTGGTCACAAGTTTTAACCAGACATCACCATGGTTGGAATGGTTGAGGAATTATCATAGAAAGCTGTCACTCAAAACAGGACTTTGAAGGGTCTGTTGAAACCCTATAGATGCTGGGGATTTCTCTCCAAGGGATAGTTGTTTTCCTATAATCAGAAAATGCAATTTAAAATCTGCATTGGTACATTCAGACTAAACCTTTGAATATTGTATCCTGCTGCCAGTTAACTGTAATACTCATTTCTAGTCAGTATGTTAAAATAAATGAAAAGGAATTGTTAGTATGTCTAGTAAAATAGCTGTTTCCATTATCTTTGCTCTTTCTACATACGTGTTTTAAGAGATAAATTCTTACTCTGTATTTTGGTGTCAACAGTTTCCACTCTTAAATGATGGACAACAAGTTAACAACGTAAAGTGGGTGTTGACAGTTCTTGAAAATGAAATAATGTTTGATAATAACCTCAAGTTTCTCTCTGAACTTTGACCAAACAATAGAAAACCTGAAAAAGGAGGGGCCCTGTGCTGTCAAGCACAGAATTGCACAGGAAAAAAAATTTATCTAAATAGTGAGGGAGAAGTCTGGGTTTTCTTGCATGATATTTAGCAGCAATGGTAAGAAAAGGGATGTTTCTTTCTTTGTGTAATGTGCAGTAGTTACAATAAACACAAGATTTCCAAATCTCAGAGGACTCTCTTGACAGTTGCTTGATAACAGCTTTTTCACTCCATAGTTTTGACAGTTTGTATGTGTTGCCATATCTAGTGTAAACTAAAACATCACTGTCATTCTGTTTTCTTTCTTATGTGGCTTCCTTCTCTTTATTTTTTTTCTGCCTTTAGCATAATGAAAAACACGGGCTTTTAATTTGTCGACTTCACTAAGATTAGTTGTGTGTGGAGAGTGGCATGTGTTTGAGTTTCGAAATACTCTGATTGATTAGGGGGGGTTGCTTGCTGCCTTTAAAAATCCAAAAAGACAACAAAACTTTTTTTCTGAAAAGTGTATGTGTTTGTGTCCTAATTTTGACCTGGCCTGTCAGCATGTGCCAGTCAATAAATGTGACTGTCAGTGTATGGGCACTATGAAAGCACAGGATACTTCTGTGTTCACACTGACATTGTGCGTTTTTGTTGCGGTTTTACTTGTTTATTAACACAGAGGTCCGCAGAGCTGCAGCACGTGTGTCAGCATCTCTTCCCAACATAATGTGCCCTTGCTTGCTTTCTCGCCCGTGTTTCTGAATTATGTTGATGATAATGTTGGAGTAATGCACCATTTTAGAAGAGCTGCTGGAGGTGAATGTTGCAGGGAGGGACTTGAGGGATGGCTGCTTAGAAGAGCACTGCCAGCTCCAGGGGTACCCTGGTTTCTGCAGCTACTGCTCAGCGGTTCGGGTTTACCACAATTAGATTATATGTCCCTAGCCAGAGGACAGCTTTATTTAACCTTTTGGAGGGTGGGGGGTGGTGTCCAATCTTTCTAAGGTTATTTTGTCATCAAACCGAATTTGCTTTAGCACAGCAAAGTGCCCAGTGTCGTCATCTGGCATGTTACAGACAAATTCCAATTACTTTTCTGCTTCAAGCTATTGTTAAACACTACAAGCTAGCTGACAGTAAAATTATAAATACAGGTGTTGTCACACTACACTATAATCAGAATTTTAATTTGAATTTTCATTTGTAAAGCCTTTTTTTAACATGAAAATGGGAATAGAATTAGTTTTATTGACAGTAAAAAGACATTTTGAAAGCTTCCTAAATCATTACCTGTATTTAGTTGCGGAGAAAAATTGTATATGTCTGTGTAAAAAGAAGTTTTATTATCACATATTTACTCATTATATTTAGTGGTAAATAAAACTAGGAAGATGTGTTTGACAAATGATTGACGTAACTCAGTACATTTTCACTTCATCAGAACAATAGACAGACATAAATATATATTTGCTTTTGTTTTGTTCTGATATTACTAATGCAAGCCTGCGATGAAATCTTCAAGCAAATTAAGTAGAGCCTGTTGAGTCTGCATGCAGTGCTAAACTTTTTATTTTGCAATTTTCTCTTCTTACATAGATTCATCATTCTTTGCTTTCTTTCTTCCCTTTTTTTTTGTCTCCTTTTTCTTTGCTTGGTCGTTGGAGTGGTTCCCCCTTCTCAAGACCCTTTTTTTTTTTCCTCAAGGCATTTAGTGTCGTGTCTGCCAGATTTCAGTGATGAGCAGCGAATTGCTTTTAAAGTGGGCATTATGCCAGTTCAGCAGCACAATGGAAAACCAATCTTCCACCATTCTACTTTTGATGCTGTTATTGTAGCATTTTAGATAACTGCTGCCACAAAAAAAGATGTGCTCAATTGCTACCAGTTAGTCAAGTTAAATCCAGAGTAGCATTAAAATTACTCTGAAAACTGTTTGTCAGAGGTCATGTGTTGTCTGTGGCTACAGCGCATGGGATAGATGTTCTGTGCTGTGTGGGGTTTTTTCTTTTTGCGTTATTATTACTGTGACTGACCAGCTCTCTAAATAGCCCTTCACTACCTGTTTACTTATTGTCTTCACCTCACTGCTGAAAATATGTGTCGAACAGAAATGTTGAAAAGTTTCTGTAAAGTGCTGGAAATAGCAGGGGAGCGAGTTGTTCAGGGTGCTACAGTTTGTACAGTGTGAAAGAAAAAAACTAAAAAGAGGGGGTAGAGCAAGAACATAATTCTCTGGTTTCTGTAGCAAGATTACTGTTTTCATCTTTTTATCTTCACTTTTCAACCACTGAGTTCACTTTTCTATTTTTTTTAATAGCACAAACGGAATTTATCCGCTTTCTCACTCTCTTCCCCTTCAACTCCTCCTCTTCCTCTTTATCCTGCCGGCTTTGCTTGTGAATTAAAGGGTCTGTTACTACTGCTGCAGGACAGATGGCAGTTGTGGAGTGGGGATTATAGCACTAGGTGACTTTTAAATCAGTTGTTTTCCAAAAAGATACAAACAAGAAGATTATTTACGGGAGGTGGGAATTAAAAGGGCAAGGATATTTTACTTGCTTCTGGCCAAGACTTTACTTGATGAGCAATATAGTACCTGTGCAGCCTGACTACTTGTTTCACTTGCTTGCATCCCTGATGAATGTATGTTATGCTGTATTATGTTCTTGTCACTTCTAACAGGGAAGCAGCCTTTTGCATCTGTCATGAGGTAGCACCACTGTGGAATGTAGGACTGCAGGTACCAGCCATGGGCAACTCCTGCAGGACAGGAAGAGCTGATTAAGCTGTAAATTTCAGCCTTGCACTTAAGCATCTAAATAACATACACAGTTTTCAAAGGACTTAATATTTGTAGCCTGGTAGGTGTGTTAGCACTGCAGCAGTCCATGGTGAAGGTTAGGAAATATATTTAGGCATTAGGTAGGCAGCACCAGTAGTATATTTTTAAAAATCTTCCCCTTAATCCACCAGTTGCTCTCTCTCTGTAGGACAGGAATGGTGTCTGTCTCATGGAAACACCTTATAGAATTTGCTAATATTTATAAAATTCTTCAAAATCTCCCAATAGGTGGCAGTGTGGAAGTGCACAGTTGTCCCAATTAGGGGTATTTTTAGCATTGTTCTCAAAGATGGGCATTTCCTTGCTGGTTTGATTGAATTCCAGCTACTGAGGGCTTGCTGTTTTAATAGTAGAAATGTTATGGACTGTTAGATTTTTGTGTTCAGGGAGCCTCATGGTGGTGCAGATGGGTCATGTAGAGTTGTTCCTGTGAACACTCGTATCTGTGAGTCAGTGGAACTGTTTTCTCCAACATTTTTTATCAGAGCTGTGTACATGCTGAGTAAATACCTTGTAAAAGAGAATATCTTTAAATGATTGTAATGGGGGCAGAATGACTGGGAAAGTGAAGAAGGGTGCTTGTTCATGGAGTTCAGGGAAAAAAGCAGTACCATCTCCCTCAGGGAAGTAAAACTGTCCACCAGGCAGCATGATTGAAAAGTTAAAGTGTGAAGAACCTAAGTGATACAGACACACACACCATTTATTATGTGGGTAACCTAAATAACAGTGATTTTAAAAGCAAGGTGAGCACTAGATGAGTTCTCAAGACAAAAATGAGAATGTAACTCCATGAGAAGCACTTAATACATAAAGTAATTACAATCATATCTAAATTTAAGACATCTCTTCCTTTTGGTTTTGTTTTTCTCTTTTGTTTTTGAACTACAATTTCAGTTTTGCAGGGGTTACTGCAGAAATTTTCTTGTTTCTTGATCACACATCAACAGACTTTTCTGAGGGAACTTGGAGAATTATATAATACACACTTATATAGTCCCTGTGTGTAAATGCTTTCTCAGAAACACCTGTAGAAAGTGTGTCCACTGAAGTCAGCTCTTACATGGAGCTAGTGTGGAAAACCAGCTAGATAAATTAAGAACCGAAGCAAGCACAAACACCTGGATTTGGTCACAATATATTTCTGCATTTAATATTTTTGCTGATGAATAGAAACTTGAATCCATTGGGGTGGGGGTTTGATTATTTTTACGCATAGCACACATTCTTTCTTTCTACTTGGCATATATTATGGAGATAAAACATGGAAAATCATCACATGCTGTGGAATTTCTCAGTGAAGAGCCACCTACAGGAAAAAATACAGGAAGCATACTCACTGCAGGAACTTCAGAGCTAACATGCTTTGCAGCCAAAGGAGGAGAGATCTGGCTCTTAAATGTAATAAAAAAATTTTTTTTTTGCAGATCTCAATCTTATCATTTAGTTTCCCATAAAATATTTAATGTAAGGCAAGCTTTCTAGGAAGAAAATATAAACATAAGGATTCAGATGCCTACAGAGTGCTTAAAAATATTAAAACAAAACAGTGTTTTAGGCTGTGAAATCAGCTATTTGAGGTTTTTTTAAGATGGAAAATTAATTGGGGTGACTATTAAGGCTCCTTGAGAAGAAAACATTAGACTGAACTGAGCACAGTTTAAATAAGGACTAGTTAAGCTGGAGCTTGGCCCTCATCCACTTCTTTTCAGTTTGAGTGATACACCAAAGAATAGCTTATAACAAGATACTGGCTTTATATGGAAGACAAGCATTTATAGTGCATACTAGTGTTGTCACCTTTGAATTTTGAGCCTTAAGTATATGTACTCTTAATAATATTTATGGAGTGATTTGAAATTTTGGTGTGTGCTTTTCAGTATAAGTGATCTGTGTAGATTAGTCTGCAAGAAGTTCCAGATTGCCTTTTTCTGGCAAATTACTTCTCTGCTGGGTCATTTTTGTCTTAGTGCCCAATATCTAACCCTTCAGAGCAGGCAACAAAATGTAGTAAATGGTTTTCACAGCCTCTCTAAAACCTCCTCTTCTGTGAAGAAGCCTACTTGTATTCTGAAAGTATTACAACTTTTGCACACTTCACTTTCTTTATTTCTGTTTTTCAGATTAAACTCTTCACTTTCAAAGTTGAGAAGCTGTATTTAAAATAAATCTAAACTGTAAATGTAAGAGTTAGACAACTTAGAAATGAGGAAAATTAAGACTTAAGCTAAATTTTTATTCCATGGTATAACTGCTTTATGTTCATACATGGCGGTTGTTCAAGTGTAAGTTGTTTCTTAACTGCTGGTGGTAATCCAGTTACTTCTGATAGTTTGTTCAGGATTATCTGATTTGACGGCTTGGGTTCATTCTTTACTTATCAGTTCTAACTGCTAGATCACACTAGAAAAAGATAGAAGTATAGTTAAAATACCTATTTTATAAAAAAAGAAAAAGAACATAACTTGCCCATTCTGTTGAAGAGTTACTTTTTTTTTTAAAATAAGGTATGAGAGCATTATTTGCTGCTCTGATAAAGAAGCCTGTCTCGATCTCTCTATCTGTGTAAATATTTAAATATTTTGGTTTAGTGCCTTTAGCACTGCATTAAGAATAAATTGAGCTATAGAAAGAAAAACACAAAGTTACTTGCAGGGCCACTGGATAAGCCATAGCTGTGGAAGACTGCAGTCAGAATTTGACCCTAAAGGTAGTGATTGAAAACCCTAAATCTAGCAAAAATATTAATTTGTCTGCATTATTTTAGCTATGGTTTGTGCTGTGTGTAGGATGGATCTGATTCTCATAGCCTGTCTGGCTATGTACATACATGTATACACAGTTTTAAACCCCTTAGATGCCTGGATACATTATGTACAGGAGAATCTCTCACTTGGTGCTGCA